>NW_010388811.1:66262-75440 GCF_000710305.1 Buceros rhinoceros silvestris | reverse complement strand
AGGGGAAAGTTAGGTTGGATATCAGGAAAAATTTCTTTACACAGAGGGTCATTAAGCATTGGAACAGGCTGCCCAGGGAGGTGGTTGAGTCCCCATCCCTGGAGATGTTTAAAAGCCGTGTGGATGTTGTGTTGAGAGACATGGGTTGGGGACCCTGGCAGTGCAGGGTGAATGGTTGGACTCGACGATCTTAAAGGTCTCTTCTAACCAGGTGATTCTGTGACTTGTTTTTGCAGTAGAAGAAGAATATCCAAGGAATTATTTGAGTATGTTAAAAATTTTCACTAGTTCTGCAACTGGCCTGTAAAGTCTACCAAACCAGTTACTTTCAGAACTTTAGATTTTTTTTAAATACCTACCTCAAATACTGAAAGATCGTTTCTTCTGTAGATTTCATTGGCTGGAGGATGAAACCAGCCGCATTTCTTTGAGTGCCTTAGCAAAATGTTTTTACTTTTCATGTATTTAAGACAGAATTCACACAGGTAAAGCTTTGGTAATCTGTATGAAAATTAGAAAAATATTTTAAACAAAAAATTGGTTAAATTCTGTAAATAGAAGTTATCACAAAGTGCAGTTTAAGAATAAGGTACTGTAAGTAAATACTGCTTATATTTCAATAAATAAAGCCATTAGAGTGAACAATTAAACATACACGTATCAGCCATTAAAAAGGAAGATCAGAAAAGACCAGATTTAATCACAGTGAACCTATTTCAATAGAGTTGGACTATAGTCAGCTGTTTTGTGGTCCAGTCTCCAGCAGATTCCAGTTACTTTCCTCTTCCACATTCCACCTAAGCTTTTGCTGTGGTCTCCATCAAAGCAGGCACAATGGAGTCATACCTCATTATCTCACCCTTCTTCCAGAGAAGACAGAGGAGGCACACAGCATATTACAGGGAATCTTCTTCCCTTCAGCTTTCCTTATGTTGTACATAGATGGGGCTTTTTTTCCCCCACTGTCTTCCAAATATTTGAGTGGGACAGCAAACTGTAGTAGGTTGTATCCTCTCACCTCCACCTAAACTATCACTTTACTTGAACACAAAAGCCCATGCAACCAGTTTGCATATAGGCAAAAGTGTCCCTTCCAAATATCTCCACGACACAGGCAACCATCATCTGATTGTTGCCAAAAAGGATTCAGTTCAGACTACGTACAAATAACCCATATGTCCTGTGTAAGACAATCCTGACAGAAAAAACCCCTTTCAGTGAATTTAAGGGTATTTTCCTTCATTTTTAAATTACTGAAGCAGTGGAAGACTGCTGCAGAAACTAATTAGTCTACTAAGTTCTAGAGCAAAGGACAATTTTTATCTGCTCTGAGGCTACTGGCACATTCTGAGATCATGTTGAGATCATAGCCATAGTTTACACTAGTCCAGGAATCTAAGAAAGTTTATCAACAACATAAAAAGTAGTTTGAACTGTCTGTTCCATGATGTAATCCCACCGCCCTCAGAGCCAAGAACCACACTGCCTCCTACAGATGCAATCCCGCTGTTGCCACACAGTAATAATTATCCATCATCATCCCTCTATCTGGAATTAATTTACTTGATGGAACAGATAACTCAGTCTTTCACAGTATGATATAAATTGAGAGAATAAAAAAGTAATGGAAATAAAATATTAATACTATAAAAGTAGTGTTAATGAGAGGAAATAGAAATGCTCTCTACACTTTTTTTCAGCCCTTGATTTTTATATTACCAGTTCACAACATATCCCTTATTCCCACCATGCAAGGTGGAATGAGAGGGACGGAGAGAAAAAGCATTTTACAACAATGCTGTGCAATGGCATTTTGGAACAGGCCACATAACTTGGTTTGCTTGCTATAGTGGTAGAGTTTTATAAACATACAGTTTTGAAAATCTCCATGTGTGCCATAGATCCCATGGATTCATAAAACATTTATTTTCAGCACATGCAGAGATCTGCTGAGTACACACCCTAGTTCACACCCTCTGCCTGACCCCAAGGCACACCCTGGCAAAGAAGGCCAGAAATGAGATGCTGTTGCACCAGCTTGCTCACTTGGACTTTATTTATCTAGCATGTTCAGACTTCTCCTTGGTCCCTAGAAAAATGAGGTTAACAAATTCTGGATGACAAACAAGATCAATCGTTCTAAAAGGCCAGAAGTTGGACATACCTGGTTGCAATGGTTAAAAAATTCCAAACAAGAAATACGAAACAAATCACCAACCAAAAACCCCCAAACAAAACCACCCCAACACACACTGCAAGATGATGTTCATACAGGACTAGGAAAATTCTTTTTAATGCATCTTTTATTAGAACTAATGAAAAAAAGAGAACTCCTCATTCTCATTTATAATTACAAGAGCACATTTACTTTTAAAAATTGCAAATTATAAACAATTACATAAGAGTAAGAAAATAAACTGCAATGATCACATTAGTAAAAATTCCAACAATGTATGACAATCTTCACAACTTGCTACCTTGCATATTCCTGTGGGTAAGGTGAAGAGTACCAGGTCTGGATCTCATATTTTCCAAACTCAATCACTGAAGGGTACCGCCCACTTGTTTCACCAGTGTTTTTACAGCCAATTTTCTGTCAGATTCAATAAAAAAAAATATATTAGCTGTAGAAGAAGTAAAAGGGAAGTCAACTTTTTATCATCAATTTCACCCAGTGAAAGCATGAGAAACCTGAAATATTTAAATCAGTTGCTTTCTTTCTTCCAACCTTGACAGACAGAGGAAGGACAGAGTTTGCAAAGAGTCAAACATAAACACTGAAAATTTCTTTCAAGATCCCAAACAACTGAACATCAACTTAAGTGCTTACAAGTAAGTGCATACAAGTAGATGGTTCACGGCCCAGCCAAGTAAGACGCACAATTGCCTCAGTTCTCTTCTCCCTCAGCATCTAGTACAAGACATTCTCTACAGTTCTGGTTCAAACTCAAAGCTGTCCTTTTATCAAAACAATAAGGAAGAAAGCATCAGCAGAACCCTTCTAGAGTTCTTGGAATCTACCTCATAACAGTCAACATTATACTAACACACGCTAACCTCTGCTATCACGCTGAAGCTGAGCTGATCAGAAAATGACTGCAAGAGCTGGTGAGATAGGAAGGAAAAAAGGAAGAAAGTTTGGAGGGAGAGGCAAGAAAAAAAATAATTTCAATGCCCTATATTTTAGAAATCTTTCCACCTAACATTTTTTGACTGCATATGAAAGACAAAGAAAGGAGAAGGTGGGAGCCATTTCCACGAGCAAATGGGAAAACAAACTAATCATGAAGTTGAATCTTAAAGCTTGGTTTGAGTTTGTAAGTTAACACACTCTGAATTAAGACTATAAAAAGGTCACTGCATTGACTCATACCAGGTAATGTCAGTTCTTATACACTAAAGCTGGAAAAAAATTAAATTACTTCTATTACTGAAAAAAACTACAAGACATACTCATTTATGATGCAATTTTATAAGAAGCAGCAGTTGAACCATTACGCACACATCCCTCCTGACCCAGGTTCTCAAAGATACTCATTGCTCATGTCATAAAACACAGGAAAGTAAAAGTCTATTTTGCTATAGGAAGATTCAGCTGTCATGTCCAAATTCCTTGGCATTACAGACAAAAACCCAACCAACAAACAAACAAACAAACAAAATAAAGGCGGGCAAGCAGCTCAGTCTTCACAAGCTTTAGATTATCACTACGTACTTTGGTATAAATAGCTGGTTTAGTCAGATTCAGCTTAATTATTTTCTCTCCTAGAAAAAGTCTATAGTTTTTAAACTCTAAGTATGTCAAACATTGGGTAAAAAGAAGTTACAAACTCACTAAACCTGGTTTCCTACCAATAGTATTTGCTGGGACAGATTTAATTTTTCACAGTGTCTGCTTTATCTATGGAGGAAAATGATCAGGCACATTCTTACATTCTCTCAGTCTGGACCAGAATGTCAGCTATGCTTAATCTCTGTGCTTGATCAGTAGTAGTCCTGTGTCCAAAATGCTCAAGTGTATCTTTCAAAATCTATCCAAATTGTCACTTATCATCTGACCCATTCCAGTGTGATGCCTTGTCTCCCATCTAGGAGAATGCAACTGTATATACAGAGTGCCCCAAATTAAATTCACAGCAAGCATGACACATTAGATCAAAAGGCATATATTAAAGATGAAGATGGATAGACATACAAAAATGAAACAAGTTTTTATTTACAGACATAACTACATTTTATGCAACGTGATTCTCACCTCCAGGGAAAGTTCTCGAGCCTGCTTAAACACTTCCAAATCCTCCTGTGTAACAGTGTCCTTGCTTCCCACCAGAAATATATCCGTAGTTTCTTGTTTGATGCTTAGTTTGATTTCAGTATCTGTTATTCAAAACCAGCAAAAAGTTTATTCACCAGAGTGATACTCCTCAATAGGATGGTAGAAACTATGGCTGTCATGACTCCCAATTTTAACTACATTTGGGATTACTACATAACAGAAATGAAACCTTCTCCCCTTCTTGTTTTGTAGTTTGCTGTTGCATGAGCTACTTTTAGTATTTGCTTGTCTGTCTGTATAAGCGTTTATAGTCCAGTTCTACTGAAGTAGTTTTGAACCTCATGAAATGGAATATATTCTATCACTAGAACTATGCGACCTGATAAATTCTGGTATACTCTAACAAGGTATAATTAAAACAAGAGAAAAAGTCTCCCTTAAAAGTTGGAGTCCAATGCTAAGCTAAGTCTACATTCAAACATTATAAATATATCTTTCTCAAATAAAAGTAATTATAATAAAAGGTAGTTCACAGCAGTATAGATCAAGTGTTGCGGAAACTGTAGTAGGATGGAATTGTTCATGAAAAAAGCAATGGAGCAGAGGAAAATGAACCGAAATGCCCATCATTATAAGCACTGACAGCACACAATCATGACGACAACACCACTGCCAGAGAAAGGGCAGGGGAAGAACAAAGAAGTAGCATGAAAAGTGGCTACTCATGCAGTACTACACAGCCATAAGCAACATCATGAAGGCATTTAGGGCTCTTAGTGTCACTACAGATGCAGAAAATAATAAAAAGGTGGTGTGGTATTAGTCAGAAAAAAATGTTTTGGAGATTTAGTTAGCATTAGATAAAAGGTCAAAGTTTTTGTTGCTTTTGTATGAAAGTGAAGTAAGAACAAGAGAAATAGCTAAGACCTATGTGACAATATAAGAATTTTGGTTTTGGACGGGACGCAGGTTTGGTTGGCGCTTTGACCTTTGCTTACCATCATCCTGATCACGTTTAATCCTTCCGTCTGCCAAGCTCCCCTTCCCTGGTGAGGGGGTCCCCATCTGAGGGGTCATTTTATACTTTAATCTGCCTAGAATCCTGTGCTTTTTAAGGAAAGTTGTTCTCCTGAGGTGAGCAATTGCTTTAAAAGCATGTCCTCTAGACACACCCCATCCAGAGGTACAGGCATGAGAAATAAACCTACTCTTAACCTCTTTCTTTCCATAGAAACGACTATTAGATTTGGATGCGGAAGATAATTCTGGTTTACGACGCCAACGCCTGGGTGGTGCATAGCTTGGGTGTCCCTTTTTTCGAGACTGTCCCTGAGTGGTATAGATATGAGAGAGTCCATCAAAGAGTCCCTTTAGCTGACTGTTATTAGGAAGGCTACTAAAGGAGGGTATGCTTGACTGACTGGAAGAACTTTGGGGAGAGTTAGAAGAAGTGGAAGTGCTGGATTTTTGTGAACTGGGGCTCTGACCAGAGATGGGGGTTGGGGGTAGAAGTGAAGAAGATGGAGGTTTTAGCTTTTGTGTGGTACCTGTAGCCAACACAAGAGAAGTGCATGACTGTTTCTGAGAGACCTTTTTCCTTGGACGATAGTGCTTTGAAAAGTCTATTATTTCACCTCGTGATCTGCGACCATCAGGTGATGGTGTAAAGAACTTAGTAAGGCCATCAATGAGCCCTTTGGTTTTCTTGTTAACTTTAAGTGTAGAGGCAGGTATGTAGGTGGAGGTGGTGGTGATTTTGGTGGTGGCACCAGGCCGAGTGGGGTCTGTAACAGGCAATCTGCTGCTTGAATCCTTCACAGATGCAGCATGACCAGATGAAGGTGTGGTACAGACTTTAGTCTTTTGACCCCTACCAGGTGACCCCCTTCCTGTGAATGCATTCATGGATCCTTCATCACTGGTTACAGACCTATGCAAAAATTTGGAAAACAAAAATCAGCATTAGAAACCTGTAACTACTGCCAAAGAGTACCACAGTTTATAAAAGTTACTTATGCCATTGTACTTCAAAATCTTTAAAGAAATTTCTAAACATATATACTTAAGAAATACATTTCACACTACGACATATCATCCAACTGTTTCCCTTTTCCTTTTTTTTTTTTTTGTTGCTTCCTCCTCACCCCTTAAAAGGTAGTTCACAGCACATATAAATCGAAGCAGCTGGGTAGCAGGATCTCCCAAGTATACAGCTTCCCCACCTACTTTTAGGCACGGCAGCAGTGTGCTTCTTTGCAGAAACACATCAATGAATTGTGTCTGAGTACAGTAACTGCTCCAACACACAAACAAGATGCACACATTCAGTGTTAATATATTACTGCATATCAAAATACTTAACTTCAAACTACATTTGCTTAAACTGTACAGAAAATGTATTAGTCCTTTACAGCAATCAGTCAGTTTTCAAGAAAGTGCTTTTTATCACATTGTTGTTGGATTATTTATGTCAACGCTGGCAGTAAAAATTACCACCAAAGACCTAAAAGCAAAATGAGGCAGTTTACGAAGAGCATTACAACAAAAACCAAAGTAGACTGTTTTCTTTAGAAACTGTAACAATAGCAAAAAGAAAAATAGCAGAGGAAAGAGCAAAACTGTAAGACCAAGTGGTGTTTGGAAAAATGCCATAAATCAGTCAGGCCTAACATGGAAGGTGCTAAGAAGGAAGTGTGGTGAATGTTATTTAAATGCTAGGAAGAAAAAGGACATACTGAAAGCCAGTGTTTGTGGCATAAGCAGTATAGTTTTAGCTGGTCAATTACAACTGAAGAGAGGAACAACACTGAATGAAACACTGAGAAGTAGTATATTGTAAGTCTGTATAAACAGAACATTTAAAAATACTTGCAGTAAAAAAAAAACAGGTATCAGGAAGCATAATTGAATTCCAAATACAAACAAAGCTACATCGTTGCATCAAATACTTCCATTCTCTTTTCCATCCTGCTCTTTGAAGTTAGCTTATTTACTTTGCAGTGGAAAGTTTTTCTTCCACAGACATTTCCTTCTTAATTGAGATGCTGAAGTAATTAATTCCAACAGGTTACTTCTAATTAGAGATTGAACAGCCTGGGGCTACCATCTGGTTTACTGAACTCCAAGGGCCCACCAATTTAAGAACTAGCCCCTTTTCCACTCACACATCCTTAAATTTGGTTAGCTCCTGAGAGGCAACAAAACCAAAAAAACTTCTAAGTCTTTTCAATCCTTTGGTGCCATGAGCTTATGTCCATCACAAGACCTATTCTCACTACCAGATGTAGTAATCACCTTCAGTGCCAGAGGCCAACATACACCTGGTTTTAGTTAAGCCTGCACAGTAATTTGCCTGTGAAGAGCTTCCCACAGATGGTAAACAGGCAGAAAATTATTCCAGTACTACTAGACAGATTTTCTTCATACTAAACAGAAAGAACCAAGGGACATTTAGCTACCTTCCTGTATTTAATGTGATGACACACTTTTATTTATGACTCTGTCATCTTCTGTACCCCACAATCACTTTTAAATAGGATTCCGTGAGGAAGCGTCTCTTATCTCCTAACTGCTATTTTTCAAAAACAATATTGTTTTGGTTTATGTATTAAACTTTGACATAATAGAAGTGTGCACACAGTAATGCAAATACTTATTATACAAAGAACCCTCCCCCAAGTACTACTCTAACACACTTACGTGGCTCACATGCTACACAGAAAAGAAAATCTCTACAAAAATATTCATAATCATCATCCAGTGCTATAAGAACTTCTGCATCCTTTAGTGTATTTATTTTAGAAGTGGTAGCTCAGAATCCCATTAGCAAAACAGAACAGTAAAACTCTCACAACCTTTCTTTTACATGTATGAGGAACGAGAAGAAGCAGAATTACTGTGTCAGACAGACAGTCCTGCTAAATCCGCTGAGGGAACCCAAATCAGGTACATGTTTTTAGACAAGGAAGATGGCAGTCCTGTATTAGAACGCAAACCTCCAGTTGAAAGCTTAGGAGTTTTCAAAGGATAAATCAGAGGTGTAGCTAGGGATATATCGAGTATTTTTATCACTCACACACAATGATACATAGTTTCAGTTAGAAAACTGAAAGATGCATGGCTATTTCAATGACATTCAAATTCTTAAGTTAGTCAGAAGGAGAACAGAGAAGTAAAAGCATGTTTCACTCGCTCTTCCTTTAACTGCGTGCTCTCATGAGCCACTACAACTACATCTTTTACTCTCACATAGCAACACACTTCATCACTGTCCTGTGGTGCCTTCCTAGAGTAACATACATGAACTTTAGGACAAAGAACAAAAAACAAGACAGGAGATCCTAGCGAAGTGAGAGAGGAAAGAGCATAGGAAGCACCAAGTTCATCAACTTAACTAGCGTACTCTATTACTGCAAATATTTTTTTTTCCATCTGTTTTTACATTAGGTCTACTGGCTCCAGAATTCCTCATTTTAAAATTTGAAGTTTTAGAACAGTTACCATGCAACTCTAAAGAATACCAGACAGATGGATTAGACTATAAAGAAAAATTGTTGGGTAACAGACACATGACAGAATGAATAGTAGATAGAGCCAGAAAGCTTTTCGGCTGCTGAATTGACATGGCCAAATAGATAAATAGTAGGTGAAGAAAGGTGTATGTGGAGAGGTACATGTGATGGAGGGCAACATGCTACTCGAGTTAACACAGAATCTGTTCCTGTTTAACACTTAGTGTAATGCCAACTCAGCATTTGAATGCTACTTCAACAATTCCCCAACCAAGTTTTAAGATGTCCATCTACAGCGTTCCCTGGAAAGATAAGATGCCGAAAGAATTACAGCACTCTCTTGTCTTAGACAAAACGCATTCTTAAGAAGCAAGAGAAATAGCAACCTCTT
>NW_010388811.1:47776-66142 GCF_000710305.1 Buceros rhinoceros silvestris | reverse complement strand
CTTTCCCTAGTAATGAGTGGAAGCTTAACATCAGAATTCACTAGTATTTTTCACCAGAGTACCGCTGGAATAAGAACTTCTGCAGTACTTGCATAGTTTCGTTTTTGAAATGGGTTTTGCAAGCTGATATTAACTAATAAAGTAATTTTTACACAACTTTTTAACAGGTCTTTGAGCAGAACAGTCTTCCGAAGCTGGCTGTTACTATCATTCACTTGGTATAGATTTTGTATGTACTTAAATTATTTGAAGTTACATTTACAAGATAGCTGTGGCATATGTTACTATACAGACTTATTTGCATCTGCTACGTTCAAGTTTTGTTAAAAATTATGGTATCTAGAAAAGTAAGTTACAGGAAGTTTTTTCACCACCTTCTGACACGACAAAAAGCACCCACCATAATTAGGAAGTTATCAGCCACGGGGCTGAAAAGTATATACTAGAATCCTCATCACCTGCTTTCCCCAACTTGAAATACAATTAAAAACTGTAGTCGAACTGGCATCAGTTCTTATCTGAGAACTTCCTTATTCTAAGAAACATTAAAAAAAGAAAATGACACAAGAAACCTACAACATTCGTTGCTTTAGTTTATTTTTCGGTCGTCCAATAGGTTTTGCATATCGTCGCCTTATTTGGGCAGCTTTCTCATGAAGTAGCTTTCTCCCTTTCTTCTTTGGTCTGCAGACCTGGCAAATCCACATCCCTACATAAAGGAAAAAAAAAAAAATGTTTAATTGTGCACAGTTTATTTAATGTGTACTGCAGGTGCTTGTCAAGATACATGCCAAGCACACAACGCCAATGAATTATCTTATGAACACAATATAGAGGAGGGGAAGTGGTCACAGAACAGTGATCCACTTCTACCCATACTTTGAAACGTTTGAAAGCAAGGTGGCCATGGATAGAGGGGAAAAGGCAACAAGGGTCACAGAAAAGATTGTACACAACGGGCTCTTCAAAGTATTTCTGTTCTAGTCTGTCCTTTCTTATACCATTTACATCCTTCTTCAGACACAATTAAGAGAGGAATAAAAATTACATGAGTGTTACAAAGCAATCTAGGCTCAAGGGCACTTTAATATTCAACAACTTGAATTTGGTGTCCTTTTAACATTAGGTGACCATGTTTGAACACTAATTTGTTATAGATAAGGCTGGGGGTTTGGGTTGGAAAGAAAGCAGCTGGAAAAATCTTTATTGCAACTTTAAGATTAAATAAGGAAAGCCATAAAGGTGTGAGAGCAGTAGTGTGAAGTGCTACATATCAGAGATCTAGATATTAGAGAACCTGAAAACACAGGTGGTTTGTTTGTCTGATTTTTAAATTGCTCTTACAAAAGGCAAGAAGGAAGCTCTTTCACCTGCTCTAAGGATTTCTTTGTCAGTGTACAGTGTGAACAGGAGGAAAAACTTCTTTATTTTGAGGGTGGCAGAGCACTGGAACAGGCTGCCCAGCGAGGCTGTGGAGTCTCCTTCACTGGAGATATTCAAAACCTGCCTGGACACAATGCTGTGCAACCTGTTCTAGGTGAACCTCCTTCAGTAGAGGCACTGGAGTAGATCTCCAAGGTCCCTTCCAACCTCTACCATTCTGTATATACTCCAAATGTTTGAATATCCTGTGTAAAACACCTTCAACAAATTGGCCAATAACTCAACGCATAGACCTTTAGTATTTTCCTGAGGGGGGAAAAAAAACCCAAAACAATCTCAAGTAAAGCAAAATAAAATTGGCTTTGACATGATTGAAATCATACTGTTTATCAATAGAAAAATAATTAGCATGCTCAAGAGCTTTTGATCACTTAATATGAGAAAAGAAAGACTGTGAATGAAAGTATTTTCATTGAAATGATTTTTATTATCACCTTTTGGCATTCGGGAAAGTGGTGGGTCACAGCACTCCATGTGGAACCCTCTATCACAGGAGTCGCAAAAAAGCATGTTATCCTGAAGTGGGGTGGAGGGGAGGAGGGGGGGAGGAAGATGAAAAAAGACTTAATACAGTATTACTTGAAGTTGCACATCAGTAATTTGTATTTGTACATGTGCTAAGTATAGAGCTACAGCAAACAATGAAAAGTCAGATAATACTCAACAGTCTAACTTACTGCATTTTTGCCTTGGATCCTACATGCACTGCATGTCTTGCATTCAATACACTGCCATCTTAAGGCCTTCACATTTGTTGTTAACTCAGGACAGAATTTCAAACATGATGGATGTCCTAAAAAACCAAAATATTTAAAGCTTGAGATTCAATATTGGTAATACTGTTAAGTTCAACAGGATGTAGCCAGCACCACCAGAACCCTGCAAGCACCAGCTCTTTTCAGAACTTCGCGACACATTATGTAACACATTAAGGTACAGAATAACTGCCATAAAATTCATTTATGAAAAATAGAAAGGTAACTGACACTTTGTTTTGTGGTTTTGGGCTTTTTTGTTTGGTTGGTTTACAAACTTGACTCCACTCCCCTTTCACAGCAGTGCAACACAAATGGAGGAAATCTTTAGATAAATACTGTTTTTCTAAATACACTAGAATAAGTAGTGTATTCTACCAGAGAAACTTAACAGTCAAGCTATACGTATTTTTCATCCCAACTCATTACTTAATTATATAGAAAGAACAATTTCAGACTAGAAAGATGGAAAATAACAAAGCAGACAATTAGCACAAGAAAAAGCTTACTGCAAATGAAGATTTAAAACAGTGGGTGGGAGGGGAAGAGTAGCTGACCTACCATCTCCCATAAAACTATATTTTATTCCCTGGCAGGACCATCTTTTTCATGGTAGCCTAGAAGGCCTACATGGCTTTTCCAATTAATACAAGATATCAGACAACTGAAGACGTACACCACCTTAGGTAATATTGGCAGTGATTTTTCATATCTTCAGCAACCTCAGTAGAGCATACCCTTAATCCAGAAATGATAAAAGTGCTGCTAAATAGGAAGAGGTAAGCCTTCCCAGGGAAACACTTTTCCTGCTATTATATTCAGAGATTATCAAGAACATCAACCCACAAGCTGTCAGAGATTCCCTGATGCCATGCTGCACTTATAGATGGCTGTAGTGATGTGATGTGCATGAAGGATGCTTTCTTCTCACTGTCAAGAGCTGGGATATGTGCTTTCTCCCAGGTAATGGTCTAGTAGCGGTGATTCAGACTTTTTCCATCCGCTGTTCCTCAGTCTAAGACCAAGCTCAAACCACCACAAACAAGAATACAGGGTAATCCATGAGCATTTGCTATTTTGCTTCTAATGTACTGCTGCATGAATAGCAAAGATGTACTTACGGAATGCAAAAACCACTTTAGTAAGTGCAAACTTTACAATTTATTCCCTTTCCTTTCTTTTGTTAAACTTTAAAAGAAAACTCAAATTGCATAAATACAGCATAGTTTCAAAATAAAATGCAGAATCTAATCTATTAATAAAGAACACTCAATAACAAATTCAAAGAGTAGTTTCAAAAACAAAGATATTGAAAAAGCATTGCCATTTGATTTTCAGCATACAGCTTAAGACACATTAATAAATTCTTGTGTTTAAAACCAAGTATGCACTTAAAGCGGCTATTTTCCTTGAAACTGACAAATATACTCTCTAACTGCATAGTTGAGTTTGATGCTACGCTGTTCCCTTCACTAAATCTTAACAAATGCTTCATTAAAAAAAATTACCAGGAAATAAGTAAAAAAGCTCCCTAGAGTGTTTGATATTAATAATCAATATCACAGAAAGACTTAATTCAGCAACCATGGCTTAACAACTATATTAATGCATTAAAGTGCAATCATAAAGCAATTGCCTCCATATAAGTACATTTAATTCTGGTTATCTACCCTACACAGAAGTAATTTACTTCAGGGAGCAAGTAAGTTGTGATTTAAGCTGTTGATTTTAACTTTGTCTTAAGTAAGTAACTGAGAAACATAAACATAAATGTCCATTTTCACCAGTTGGTAACTATGCACAGATTAGGTGTAACAGGGTCACCTTACTTCTGTGTTATCTACCAATGTAATATTTCCCATTCAAGCAACTTTATGGGTTAGTCCATTCGTCAATATCCTCAAGTGTTAGATTTTACTATGAGACAAATTTTTTTTAAAAAAATCCATTTGTATTAGATATGAAGATTCTGCCTGCAACTCCAAGTCCTTGAGCCACAAACAACTACAGGCTGGAGAAGTACAAACGGCAATCATCACTATGCATTTGCCGTGTTCTTTTACAGTCTTTCCTCGTATGCACTAGCAGAGACAGCAAAGAAATTTTCATATTTCAAAATACCATATGGTATTGTTTTTTAATAGCTGATAGTACTTACGCTCTTCATTTGGACACAAATTGACATAGTGCAAATACAATAACAAGTAGAGGGTAATGCCTACCAGACATGAAATGATAATCAACACAAGTTTCACTTTTGAAAGAGACTCTGTTTAATTACTTTCATAGTTTAACAGATTTCTGTAGTCAGTTAAATGGAGTCACTGTGACCTTCAGTCATTTTAAAACTAATTTCTTTAATCTGAAAGGGTTGAAGAGGGGAAACATGTTTCTGGCTTTGAAATTTGCAGTATTTCAGCTCTAACTGAGCTAAACTGAAATCAAGAACATACTGTCTTCTCCATATCCAGAAGCTGATTAACCTGCCAAGAGATTTTCAACACTTGATCAGTCTCTAGTTTGAAGTGTTTCAGATGGTAATTTCTCCTGGTTCAATCACCAGACTTTCTTTTAAACCTCAGCAGCACCAGTATTTTAAACACAGCACAAGTTGAACAGATTACTGGAAATTTAGACTTTTGAAAGCTGTCAATTTCCACCAGGAATACATATAGGCTTATTTTACAATAAAGCTATTAAAAATTAAACACTTGAAAATTCATTCTTATCCATCCTAGTTAGAGATCTGTGATACTTAGATGTGGCAGAAATAGGCGAGATCAGGAAATTAAAACAGAACATCTCATTCCTTTGTGTGTGAAGGCAACTCCTTTAACCTGCACATTTTGTTTCCTCATTGCAAATTTGGGCCTTGTTTGCTCTTCAAAGGATTTGACAAAACAACTAGTCTTTTAAAAGACCAAGCATTCTATCAGTGACAATTATGTACAGTACTAAATTAGGTATGCTACTATCTCCATTTATTTTTGATACAAATGTTGGTAAATAATGTATAAGGTAATTAAAAAAACCCCTTATGTTTGATAAACTTTAAGGTAGAAAGCATTATTTAGGATGACTTTAGCTAACAGCAGAAAGGATCAGTGTACCTACCTTGGACACAGGTTTTTCAACATGCATGTTACTTAACAGTCCAATTAGCCAATATCCTTCCACAGACAGCAATAGTTAAGGCAACTCCCATATCTCCTTATTCCTAAAGCATACACTTTATAAAGCAATCTCTGCATAGCCCTTTACAAACATTTTCTGTCCCCATTCCTCTTGACCTGACTCTGATGTCTTTGTTGTTCTGCTCTCCAGACAACCATACCCATCCTTGATCAGTATCCCTCCTGCCTTCACAGCTAACATACTATTTGTTTGAAAGGACAGTACTTTTCTACTTTTAGCTATATTTTTTCCCTTTTTAAAAAAATAGTTATTACCATTACCGAGTAACTCAGCTTTTTTTCCCGTCCTCTTTCTAAAACTTCAACTTCATTCTAAAATCCATCAGCAGCTCTTTAATTGCTTCTGCACCTTTCAATTAGGAAAACAAAAGCAGTGTCCGATTCCAGTCTCAAATCTATTGATTTTTCAAAAGATAAGGAAGAAAGCAGGGTGGGGTGGGTGTCCATAGCAGAGAAGAGGAACAACATTTGCTTTCATAATAGAATTTGTTTTCTCACATCTGACAACCCTTGTTTTACTCCTTTAGAAAATGCCCTGTGCAAAGCAACGTAGGAGTGCATTTCATTTCCACTGCCCAACTACATTATCCTCTCAAATACCACAAAATAAGAGTAATATCAGTGAAATGTGCAGATATCCAGATAGTTTCTGGTTTCAGAACAAGAAGCGTTACCTGAAGAGACACAAGCAACTGACATGAAAGCATAAAGCAAAGCAAACGTGCCAGTAGTGGGCACTCCAATTTAATCTCTGATCAACTGAACAATCTGCTTTCTGCGCTCAACATGCAATTTCTTTTATGTTTGTTAGGCAGCAAGACCAGCTCTGAGATACACTGAAATGTGCAAAATTACAAATCCAATTACAATAAACCTCTGCTCAAGTGAAGTTTTGTTATTTATAAATTGCACTGAGATTGTTTTTTATTTTAGTTAAGCATCAGAAGCTAAAGTTTAACAATCTAGCAATCTGACTGGCAGCCTCAACATTTCACTCTTTACATCTAATACATCTAAGGAACTAATTAAAGACAATTCAGTCTTAATGAGGCAGAGAGAATGTATCAGTGTTAATACAAACGGAAGTTGATCCATGAAAGTCAAGACTTCCAGTTCTAAAGCATCTTAGATGAACCATGGGGTTATTGCCCAACAGAAGAGTAACTGATAACTAAGGTTCATCTGATTAAACTTTGTACCAGTCTAATAAAGCACAAATCCTATTAAGCTTCCAAATATTAGAATACATATTTGAAAATACAGGAAACCTGTAAACTATTAAAGGAAGACAGTTTTAAATCTATGGGGATTGGTTTCGCATACTGGGTTGAAAAAACCCACTTCCTTACTTCACTATTTAATAATTTTCTTAAATATAATAATAATAAAAATACTCTGACAAAAATACAAACAATCTGTCCAGGGTGACAGATTCAAAAAGACACAATCAAAAGCGTTTCCTTATTAACCAAAACCATATTTTTGATCCACATTGTTTTGTTTTTACTCAAAGACTTATGTAACTATTACAGTACCCAAGACAGACTATCTTCAGCACGATATACATGGACTCTGAATTCAAAGACACAAAACAATACTTCCACTTCCAGCCTTCTTAAAAGCAGCGCTGCATTACCGAGACCCTGCTGCTGCTCTGCTTATTTCCCTTCCGAGCAGTTCCCCCTTCTTCATTCTGGCATAGAAGTTGGTTTGGTTCTGCAGGGAACTGAACTACGGAACTGATCAAACTCGTTGCCTTTCAACTACATGTGTGCCTCAATTTAGTTTATACACAGCCAGGTGCCAGCACAAAGGGACAGCACCAAGCACTTGGGTGTTGCAGCCTGTGACTTAAGCAGCGCTGCTGTTTTGTCTTTGAGCTGGGATGGGATAGTCAATAGTGCAAAACTCTACCAAAATTACTTCCAAATGCAATTGTAAGCTTATGGGACCCTAAGTTTTCTTGTGCTGTGCTAGTAAAAAAGCAGTCTACTTAATTGACAAACTATACTGCCTAAATAACTCCTCCAGCATGAAGCTATTTCTCCCCAGGGTTTGCTTCCACCCCACCCACCCCCCAGAATAGTTAAACTGATAGGATAGATGTGAAAAGCACCAGAATAAGCTTTTTGGCATAGAGTTGCTAAAGAGATTTGCCGAAATTTCTCAGCCAAATCCCTTTGTGAATCAGGAATACCCTAGGCCAAAACCACATCTGGTACCATCCATGCACAAGCTCTGCACAAAGCAACAGTGTCCTACAGTATTTCATTTTAAAAATTAACCTAGCTGCTTGATTTAAGGGAGGCACCTGCAATAGAACAGCCATGTGGAATCTGCAAGAGCTGCTGCAACGCACAGGAGAAAGGTACATATGATCAAGAGTGAGTCATGATCTTCCATCTGACGAGTAACAGATGCCTGACAGCTTTGGTACATTATTTGAAATGTTACTCAAATTTCCATTTGAGTTAACAAATTAATTTTATAAAAATTTGAATCGGATACACAAGATATGCAACAGCAAAGACTGCTACAGTCTTTATTATGATGATTTCTAAGCTTCTGAAATGTTGCAGACTTGCGTAAGCAAAATTTTTGACCATCACTTGATGTCACAATGCACAACTGAGTTTTCAGATTGAACACAGATTCCAAACAATAACAGAATTCCTGTATTTTACAGGTGTAGTTTCCCTATTAATTTGCTCAGCAGCTCTATAGCTCTGGCGTAAAGACAAGTTCGTATCTCTCAATCCAGATAACAAAATTTTAGTAAAAAAGTCTCTTTGACCCTCTGCTTTTATTGTTCAATCTGTGTCCAAAGAGAGAGGATGACACTCAGAAGTTTAAAAAATTTTTAATACTTTAAAAACAGACTTAAACATAAATATTTCTAGTATTTATAAATTCAGCCAACTTACCACTGCTGCCACAGTCTGCACAAGACAACAGCTCTTCTGGTTTTTTTTCACGATTTGATTCTTTCGTTCCCAAACAAAAGCTACATATCGGGATGGGATCAGCTCGTGGCTAGATTTAAAAAATAAACACACAGAGTTAGCCAGCAAAAAGAAAAAAAAAGCCTCAGTGGTCTTTTCTTCACTTTACATTACAATTTGTCATACCACATATTAATCACCAAGACAAACAGCCGTTTTACTAACTTTGGAATAAGAAAGTTCAGGATTTTAATGTATTTCACAGCTGTTAACTTGATCCATAATAAGCAACCTTGTGTATGAACCCATGTAAACCTCTCCAATAAAAGACTAGTGTTAACAAAAGTGAGGAAAAATTAGAGCTTCAGACACTATTCCTGAACACACGATTTCAACTCCATAACACAAATCACTTGCTCTTCAGATGTAATACTGCTCAAAGATGAAGATGTGAGCGGGCCTTTATTACAGATTAATACAATTTTTTCCACATGAAAACCAGAAACTTTTACAAAAACTCAAATTTACGACATACTTTATTACTTTTCCATGTAATAAAACTCACACCTTCTTCTGAAACTACCACTGTAGTGTAAAAATACTGGGTTCAACAGATCAAGAGTTAACCATTCTAGTCTGACAAGCCTCATCAGCTATGATACACAATGGGAATAAAAAAAACCCCCACCTATGCAAATCTTTCAATGTTTGGAAAGCAATACATAGAACTTATCTGAGAATAACTTAGGAATTGATACAAATTTACTTCCTGATCTTCCTAACTTGCTATGTGACAAACCATCAGAGATCAAATAACCTCAAGCAGTTTCTGCAGTAAATTTTAGAGCTTTAATGAAACTACTTACCCGTATCATCCAAAATATTGAAGTATTAAGGCTTACCTAAAAGTATCTGTAAACAAAACTGTAACACATAAAATTATGTGCAACTCTGAGTGGGATATTTAAACAACAGAGTACCTTTCTAGTCTGGCTTCTAGCAGCTTTTATCACAAGAACTCAAAAATTAGAACAGTTTCTTCTGAAAATGCATAGTTTCCAGATTTAGCTAAGCAACACTGTTAATTTTATGTAACAAAGAAATTATTTGTTGTTTTCACATTCAGTTTTTACATTTCCACTCCATGCCACAATACTGTCAGACTCTTTGCTTGACCTCTGAACCTGTATTCCATTACAGTTCTGGGAAGTGGTGAATGCTTGTTTTTGAAGGCATCAGTTCCATGTAGACATGCTCTTGCACCTCTAAACAATATAGCACAGAAATATTGAAACTAGTTTGATATTATTAAGCTTCAGATCATCTAAAATCAAGCAGCAGATTCCAAAGAATATTGACACCAGCACGGTAAAGTTGTCCTACCCAGCCAAGAGAAGCACACATATCCTTACCTCAACCTACAACCACTTCCCCTATAATCAAATCCTGAGGCATAGTACTTTCTCTGAAAGCTTTTAGTCCTCAGAAAGTCTGCTCACTCTTCATCTCTTCGCAATCTTTTCACTATATTAAAATATTTACATACTTGTATATCCCAAACAATAGAGCTGAAGATTTTTCCTAAGTATGGAGATGTCTGTTCTCTTCCATAGATGACAAGGAACTGCAATATTACCTTCTTATAACTAGTAGGAACAAAGATTATCAGTCTTGCTAAGGTCTCCATTATGTATTACAAGGATATCTGAAATATTAAATTGCTACCTGGGTAAAAATAACTTAAGTTACAAAACTGTCAGATTTCAAATTTAGTCATGCTTTAAAAAACTAAAAAAAAAAAAAAATTATTGATATTCTTTGTCAGTTTTGGTAGGATGCCATTGAATGAGATCAGTAATTTTATAGGTGGAAAAGCATATACCAATTACCTGCAGAATTTTTCGCTTACAACTTAAAAAAACACATATACAAATAAAAGGAATTTGTTAGTAGTCTTGCCAGTAAGATTCATAACTCAACAGAACTATTCCATCATTTTACTTTTAAACAATGTGTATTTGGAGGAAAATTTTATTGACAAAAAAATACATCAAGTACAACAGTAATCAGCAGCAGAAAAATGGTCCAAAGCTATCCAAACACAACTGTTTGCTTGCAGCATCTTGTGGACATTTTTTAACTGCTACCTGAAGTTTAATACAGATAACTTTAAAAGGAAGATTATTCTTTTAGTAGAATCCAGTAAAAATCTCCTCTTGGCAACCTCACCATTCTTCTTCCTGTTGATTTAACAGCACTTTAGCCATTTTAGAAAGGTTCGCTTTGATAAATAATTTACAAAGCATCACATATCATTCAAATCCAAGTCCACAATCTCATTTATCTTTCCAAGATTTTTTTCCTACTCTAGGAAAAGACATGGCCATTAGCCAACATTCAGTTACTTCCCTATTTCAACATCACCACCATCACCACCCCCCTTTTTGTTTTTAACTGATGGTAAAATAATGGACAAAAGTTGCTAGCAGTTCAGTACTATGAAGACTGATATTCTCATACCAAACCTAGTAACAGAGTGCTTGAACATCCTATCACTTCGCAGATGAGTTTAAGAAACTTACAGGTTCCAGTATGTATTTTGAAGCCACTTGCTTCAGTAACTGTATTACTGGATCTGATCTCTGAGCTACTGAAAGTTAAGAATACACACATTCTTGTGAGCACAGTAGACAAAATGTAGTTTCACATAGCTTTAGCCTGCACAGTCAAAGCAAAGCTACATTCATACTGGTAGGTATTATTTCTGGCTCACGACTGTCTTGATTAGGATAAACTAAGTGTGTTTTGGGTTGGATTTTTTGCTTTGGTTTTGTTGTTTGTTTAGGTTTGGTTCTTTGACTGGGTCAGAATATAATCCAAACAAATCCATCTCCTACCTATATCTCTTTTTTAAATTACTAGGTTATCTTCTAAAATATAGCAATCAAGTATCATTATCTTCTAAACACAATGATTAGTCTCCAGGAAGGTTAATTCAATTTCATCTTTTACAGGAACTACTATGGCTAGTTACTCAACTTATACCAGATGGACCAGTAATATTTTTCTTGTTATTCAACCTAAGTTTAAAAGGAAAATAACTTTTTCACAAAAAGTTTTAAGAACCACATTAATAATGGTGTTACAATTTAAGAGTACGGCATCTACTCTGTCCCTGAAGGTAAGTCTGAATAATGCTAATCCAGTAACATACTACTATTTCTTTCACAGACCTAAGAAACTCAGAAGAATTTTTCATTCCTTTAATTTTTGGGAACAAGGTAAATTACTACTCACAAAAGGTTTTAGTTTAGTCACTAGAAACTGGGCACCCAAGTCTAAAGGCTGCCCTGTTCAAATATTTGTATTTTGATCTGCAGTAGAAGCAATTTTGAAGAAAATTCGTACCTTATGCCAACATGCAGTTGCATTTGGAAATAAAAGCTTCACAGAAAGCAGTGAGGCAAAAGACTTTCTTCCTTTTTTTTTTTAAAAAAAGGTATATTATATACCACAGAGCAGTAACAGACCATCAACTCAGCATCTGTGAACAAGTTGAGGTTTATTTTATTTTCTAATTAGAAATTCTAAAATAGTTATTTAAGCATTATGCATCCAACTGTCACAGATAATCCTTTAAAACACCATATACCCAACCACCGCAGTTCATCAATGCTCTGAATAAGCGCTAAAACCAAGTATCATTCCATATTTTTACTGTCATCAGTAATCTTGGCTCAAAAACCTTCATGATTCACACACTGTGATCACCTGCCCAAGTTTACATTCTTAGTTTCCCACCATAAGTAGCAAAGAAAGCATTATATTGCAAAATACAGTACATAGACTTCTCAAATATATACAAGTTTTAAATAGATTGTATTACTTTACACTGACAAATGAATTAATAGAGTTTGGTAGGAAATACTTACTTAATCCTGCTACACATATAGCACAAACTTTAAACCAGGCATTATTGTTAATATTCACAATATAAGTCTCAAATGTACCTCCTCTCCCCTTCAGGCAAAAGCAGCAGAGGCAAAATTGTTCCTATAGACAGCCACTGACTGCAGCTGGTCAGAACACTGAAAATGCAGGTACATTTTTCAAGAGACTCGGTTACTAAAAAGAGCATCACAGACTATTTAGCAGTTCCAGCCAATGTCTGCTCTAGGCATTATGTGAACCCTTCGTCTGACCTCATAAAAGCACCACCTTCCTAAAAATGGCACTAAAACTATGCAGAAACAAGTAGGGTCTACAGCTCCTAACAAAAATTTGGTTTATCGCATACACTGTGATTTTTTTTTTTATGCTGCCTGGAAGAGCCTACGAACAAACCGTAACTATCAGAACAACTACTATATTCAAGTGCTCACCCTTAAGTACCTAGAGAGAAAGACTGAAGACCATCAGACGGTCAAGTTTGAAAGCAACTACCTTTCATCAGGAGAGCTACGCGAACTCATTAATGACTTCACCTCCATATGCCTACGTGTGCTCAACCTGAGTGATGGGAGAAGGAAGACTGCTGAGCTGTTACCCCACCATACAAAGCAGGAACACATGGACAGCAGAACAAATTATGGGGATCTGGGGGAGAGAGGGGGGAAAGGGCAAAGAGAGATTGCAAGTTGGTGCAGCAGGTGAGGTGAAGGATAGCATCACAGCTCATCCTCTTCCATGCATTCGATACAGGGTAAAAAAGGAAGAAGCAGCAACTACCCAAATAACAAAGGAAAAGATAAAAATACGAGTGACATCATTCACCATGAAGAATCTAAAATATCATCCAGCTTAAACATCTGATAGAGCAGAAAGAACAAGGAATTAAAGAGAAGAGATTAGTGTATCCAGAGTTGCATTACTGCAGTAAATAGGATAAAACCCACGGGCTACCCAAGGAATACTGTGAGGTTTTCAGGCCCAAGAAGGATGCTAACTAGCCCCGTGTCCAGAGACTGGCAAGGACTCAATTACAGTGCCAAAGATATCAGTGGAGCTGATGCTACAGCAAACTTAACTTAAAAAATTCAAGTTCCTCTCCCACACTCCAATCTCTATTTTAGAATAAGCACGTCCCCAAAAGGTAATTTCATAATATTTCTAGTTTTAAATTTGTTTGCAGAATTTGTTTGTGAGTATCCTAACATTTAAGGCTCTTTACAGTAAAAATTTTTATAAATTTGTATAACCTAAATTTTGATTACAGCTTCATCGCTTCAGAAAACAGTAAGAAAAACCATGCTTACTAAGTTTGTACGATAGATAAAGACTAAAAATAATGAAAAATACTGGTTTTGGTGACTTCAGGAGATGTTTTATTATTGATTAAAAAAAGAAAGGAACACAAGTTTCAACTATTTAGCATAGTTTTAAAGTTCTGAAATATTAAGGACCCACTAGCCTTACTGCTTTCTCACAAGCTTCATGTATACTGCCAACCCTGAGATTGGTCCACATAAAAATCATAGTAATTTAGAAATAACAACACTGTGTTAGCATTTACTTAAACTAGTGCAGCTACCGTATTTAAGCAATGACAAGTCATTTATGCAGCCAATAAATTATTTTATTTATTTAAGGTATCACAGTTATCTTATTCTGAGAAACTAACAGGCTTTGCCACTGCATAAAATGAATCCTTGATAAAAGTTCAGCTAGACTTCTGTTTCCTTATGTCATAATTTGTCTCAAAACTCTGGCCCAAAATAACAATTTTTTCCTTACTCTAGTTTCTGTGCTTGTGGAAATTATATGCTCATCGGAGCATATAAATACATTTATAACTCCCATTAAATTCTTAAAGCATTTAGCAGATTCTAACACCCCACCCCCCAAAAAGTCACACTGTTAAGTCCTGAAAAGTCTTTATTTTTTGAGCATGCTGTTACCCACAACCAAATAAATCCCACTGAAAGCAAGGAGATTACTATTTGCATTGCTATAGCACTCTGAGGCTTTAAACAGATTGTCTGAAAAGTGTTAGGCATTAGCTGTGTACACACAATTACGGTTTTAAGTGCTAGTCTCATTAAATGTTATATGCACATTAAAATAAAAGTTTCACACACACTCAAGAAATTTGTTTGAACGATAAACCAAAATTCTCAACTGTTCACATTCACAATTGTCTCTGAATGCCTTTCAGAAACTCTTGACATCATCTGACAGCCTGCATGTTCTTGTACATGATACACAAATATTAGATCTTTATTATTCTATGAACAGAAACAGCATGCATGTAATTTCAGGGTTAACAAGACAAAGCAGCAAATTTTACTGAAAATGGAAACTGCCAGTACGTTCACTAGAGGATCTACTGTTCTGGTCCCAACTGTTACCCTACTTCAATTACTTAACTATTTACAGCTGTAGGAAGGACAGAACCAGCAAGCTTGCATTCTCAGAATAGCTACATTTCACAAAGCACCTTCACGTGCCATCTGCGAGAAATTCCATCAGTAAGATCTTTAAATATTGGATTTTTAAAAAATTAATATTGAAAAACAAAACCTGAAGGAACCACAGGTACTGATTTCTAGTCTCAGCTACTGAAGCAGTTACTCTTGGTCACAGGCAAGGCAAGCCATTATGAGTACTTTCAGCTGCAATGCGTTCTGTGGGTAAAAAAAATTGAGTTTACTTCCCACATCTGAAAAAATCCATGACACTTCACAAACTAGTTATAAGGTAAGCTAAACTTTGGTTTTTTAAAAAACAACTTAAAGACATCTGTCAAGTAGATCTCTTGTAGCCTCTGCAGGACCACACAGCTATCACATGATAAAAAGTACACACTAACTCCAGTGATGTTAAAAACATGCTGTCAAGTTATTACTGCAGAAGCGTGAAAACATTAGACCTCCTACAAACCTTAATGCAGTACCTATACATTCAGAGAGCACGAAGCAAAAGCCAGTACAAGAGCAGTTCCAAGTAAACAGGACAATCCAGGGTGCCCAATTTTTTTATTACACCTTTAAGTCAATAAATTACATGAACAGTGTGTTGAGCAAGAACTATGGTCTGAAGCTTATCCTCTTCCCCCAAAACCTTCACTGCTAGAATACAGGTTCGTGTTCTCTTTTGTGCTATGAAACTCCAATTTCCTTACTACACAGTGGTTCCTCTGCTCACATCCTCCTCCTGTACTTTCAAAGAGTATGTCTGTATGGGAATTATGATGTACAGAGTAACTGTTAGAGGTATGTAAACTATTGAAAACTGAGAAGTTTAAGACCCTCCACAGCCCAAAGGCACCTAACTGCAACAGTGAAACTAGAGTTGAGGGTTCAAACCGCATCGTTGCAGATCTGTCACTCCACTTTGTGTGCACACACAGCAATCAGTGGATGACTAGTGAAGATTGTGAGGGCACGCACACAGATAGTGTCTCTCATAGTGTTTGTGAATTGTCATTTTGAAAACTGAACATCTTGCTTCCATCCTGCACTCCTATGTGGGAAACTCCTGTAAGTGCATCAAAATGGACCTTTTTTTTTTTTTTTAAAGGTAGCAGCAGAACAGGGAACACTCTCCTTCCTCAGCCCATAAGAAAACTATGATTCCTAAACAGACTTAAGAACTCTATTCACCTGAACACAACCGTTCCCTTGCAACCCTGAGCTGAAACAATGTGTGCAAAGCACATATTAAGTTATTTCTAGACTTTTCATTGTTTTTCAGCTAATAATTCCATGTAATACCCTTAAAACAACATTTAAGCCAAGAAGTGTAAAACAAAAAAAGCTCATCTCTTCCTTCTCACCCTGAAAAATATGGCCAAACCTACATCGCAAGCTCATATATTTAGAAATTTCTCTTCCAGAGTATTTTAACTAGGTCTTGCAGGACAATGCATCCCGCTTGAACAGAGCTCCCCACATCACTTTGCGTGCCTTCGTAATAACTTCATCTGTCAACAAGCACCACTACAGCTGATGGAACTGAATAAACAAAAAGCTGACCTGCATCCTCATAAACAAGCATTATTATCAGGAAGACATGCATAAAATAGCACACACTACTAGGCAGTTTTCTAAAGACAGCTTCTGGTTTTAAGTCACTGAAAGGAGCATTCTCGTTCCCTCTTCCAAACCAGGAAACGATACAACCTAGAACATGGGAGTTTGCAACAATTACTGCTTAGAAAACAGAATGCAACTTCAGGCTTCAAAAGTCTCTTTTCCTTGCAATATGGAAAAGACGATAAAAGTGAAATTCTATTTCAAATTAGATTTATTTGTTTCATATAGTAGTACAAGATATTAGAAACAAAACCAAAACTAATTTCAATTAAAGTTGCTTTGGCTGTATTCAAGAAACCAACTGAAGACTAGTACTCTGCGTAGTGAGTATTGCTCAACAAGCAGAGGAGAAACTCTGATCGTAACAGCCACAAAACCACCACAGAACCACACATAGACACACATGTACCTTCTCTAGAAAGAGGTTTTTTTCATGCGCTCCAGTCTTCTTAATTAGCTTCACATAAACCAGCCTGCATTCATGTTTTGTTTGCAGTGTGTACATACTGAAAAAATAATAATAATAAAAAAACGCCACAAAACCCCTTCTGCTGAAAACCACCACCCAAAGCACAGGATACACCTCCTGGAGTAGGATGCAAAGCAACAGCTCAAAAATACAGATAAATCTCCTGGTCCTCTGGAGGCTCAGCTTTTATTTTTAACAGAATCAATCTAAAGCCTCTACACTTACAGAGGGGAGGCTTTCAAAACATCATCCAAATTTAACTGACACACAAGACTACCACAGACAGCCTAAAACCAACACTGAACACACGTAGGCCCTGATATAATTTCAGAAGTTGCCGAACTCAGATACTTATTTCAGTCACATCCCTTTTGTGATATCTTGTCAATTCCTATTGTAACACTATAGGAAAAGGCTGTTTTGTCCTTTCCTGAACAGGAGGGAATTTCTTATTTCATGTGCAGGTTTCCTGCTTTTGTCCTGCACCTGAAACTAAACAAAAAATGTATTCATCTTTCCATTACTGTAGTAGTAGGAGTGTTTTTTTAAGTAATTAAAACAGTCCTGCAACCAATACTATTAATATAACTGAGCTATGAAGAAGGCTATCCACAAGACCCCTCTCCTGCGTTCTCCACTGTGAGATTAGAGCCTGACTACAGATCCTCCTACTAAGGAGTACTTATGCTTACCAGCCAGGTTATGAATAGTTTAAGTTCTAAATACATCCTGTATACACTGCAGTTTTCTAGATGCATCTTCCTGTAGTTCTGATGAATTACCTACACTGTGCAAATCAAACCTTAGGCCAAGCAGTCTTCAGACTTCTTGAAACTGTCTCTTCAGTGGTTTTGAAATGACGAGACCAAGAGGGTACAAAAAGTTACTTTAATACTTTCAGCTATGTTACTGATACCTGTGGCAACATACACTCTTCAAGAATACACATTTAGAAGTTGTCTCTAACAAATGCACCACCAGTACTGAAGGTAGACAATGTTCCCCAATACCATGTTCCACCACTAGTGGACTTGCTCCCTTCTTTCACCTTCTCCAAGGTACACTCAGGATGTTAATTCAAAACATCTGTAAGTTAGATTTTGTGTTAAGATAACTCAGATCCATTTTCTTTACACCTAAGTGTCCCAGTTAAGAAAAAAAAATCCTTTTTTTTTTTTCTTATTTGGATGGTTTGTTTTAAAATGACCGATCACGATGTATTCCTTGCATTTACATTCACACACCTCATTGGTTATGAAAACTTTGGCGGGCGTTCCATCTCTTTAAAAGCCACACAGGCACCTGGGCTTGGCTGTCTTGCACTTCTGGGAACTTGCACTTGGCTCAGCAGAGGCTGACACTGGGCTTGGCGGGCATTTGTGGCTCAGTGGCTTGCTCCTCTGGGTAGAATTCCAGGCTCCATTTCTCCTGATTGATTCCAGGCCTGCCTCACCATTAGCTAGCCGGCAACTCCTGCGGCTACTTCACCCCACCACTCCACACAGGATTGCATTTGCTGCTACTGCCCAG
>NW_010388811.1:19729-47646 GCF_000710305.1 Buceros rhinoceros silvestris | reverse complement strand
TGCTGCCAGCATGCTCTGGAGTTGCAGTTTTATTTTCCTTTTCCTTTGCTGCCCGGTCTGTCGTTGCAGCTTGGCTCTACTTGCTGTTGCCGCAGACCCCTGCTTCCATGTGGCAGCACAGCATTTGTTCCAGTCATCACGGCTTTTGCTCTGCTCCTGCAAAACTACCAGCCACATGGCCGCCACCGTTTTGAACTGCTCGGTACTGTTTATTTTTCCTTTCGCTTTTGTTTCCTTAATCACATTTAATCCTCGCTTTCCAATCCCATATAAACCTGTTAATATCTCATTTGTTTTTCTGTATGTAATATTTACTCCAGTGTTACTAAACTTGGATTTAGTTTCTCAAACTTAAGAGGTCTTAAAAAATTTTCCTTCTTATCTCTTTTAACCCTTTCTCCCCCTGAGCAGGAGAGAGTTTAATTAGAGAGGAAAGAACACGTCCCCGTGATTGGCCAACTGGTGACACTAAGATGTAAAAAAACGGATGCCTTCAGGTTCACCTGAAGAGATAAATAAATAACAATTAAAATCAAAAGGGGTCCAAATCTTCATCCTTTCTGTCCCCTTACTTGCCTTCTACAAGGTTGGTAACTGGTTCAAACTCCAGTTTCTGGCAACTCTTCAATCTGGCACACAGAACAACTCAGTTGTACAAAGAATAGGCTTGCTTTTCTTCATTCTCTCTCTGAATTAGTCCATTGACTCCCATGGACCAAAGTGAAATCACTACTGCAGATCCAGCCAAGCAGATTATACCTAAAGTTGCATTACAGGTATCAGCTGCTGTGTAAGAAGTAGCAGGTCATCTTCCAAGAAACACCTTTGTTTTTTATGAAGCTCAAATTCTTCTTTTTCCAACATACTAAGTTTTCACTCTTCACACCTCCCTCAAAAAAATCAATCTTTTAAATCCATCTAGATGTCCTAAGAGCATCATACATTTCTGTTACTCTCCACGCACTATCTCAGCCACAAAAATGATGCACTTAAGCCTTGAAACAATTACCTATCATTACAATCCTCATCATGACCTCATCTTCTGTACCATCAACCACTATGTCATCTATTCTTTTTGACAACATGTTGTTAAAAAACAAACATCCTCCACATCATTAGTACAAAACCCTTCCAAGAATCTCACCTTTAAGTGCACTTCCTAGATATTAATTCAGAGGTAAACTTAGCTACCCAAGTATCTAGCTTTCTACAATTCTGTTTACCACTTGCTTCTTATTTTCACACATGTCAGTTTCTTCACATGCTTCAGAGATTTATAAGCTATTTGGCATGAAATCCACTGTTACTTGTCACATGTACATGTGAAAAATGTTTGAATGGGATTACATTTCCTAACTCCTAATTCTGCCTGTTATCTGCAATGCAACTAGGATGAAGCAGGAGACGCATCTAATCCCAAGCAGGTAAGCAGTGGTGCAACTCACAGATCATAATCCCATGAGCATGTAAAGTTCTACATTCTTTGGTGAAAAGTACTGCTTTTAAGCAGATTAAATAAACTCCAGTATGAAAAGCACACACTCCATTCCCATAACATTAGGTTTGTATATATGCATATTTTTACTTGTAACTTACTACTACAAAGTATTCCTACATAAATGCGTGTAATATGTTTGCAGTGTGGCACCGGATAATTATTAGTTGTCTTGATGCTAATTGCTCAGGGAAAATGTTTAATTGCATACTAAATTGAATATATGCATATTTTATTTAGTTTACTCTTTGGGGCAAGTTTACTGTCAGCACTATCTAGATTTGAGAGCACTGTACTAAATACGGAAGTAGGGCTTTATGAGACTTTGTTAGTCTCATATTTTATTTTTTTATATATTTAATTGTAATTTTAAATAAAACAAGGAGAATCCTGTTCTACTTCAAGACGATGCAGCTGAATATTGGCACAACGTCAAGAAATATCCTGCCTATCTGCCTCACATAACTGAAGGGAAAAATGTTAGGAAGCAAAACTATTAGGGCTGCTAACTCCAGAACCTGATAAGGGATTACAAGAGAACTCTTTCTTTAGATTTCTTCCACTGATGTGATTATGAAACAGAAGCTTTAAATAAAGGTATGTTCTGGTTCTGTCTTGTTTTTTTTTTTAAAAAAGGGATTTAGTATTAAACACATGCATATATGACAACATCCTTTGTGCTCGAACACTTATCCTAAGAGCAGATGTAATATAAATAATGTCACTGCAAACAACACAGTCACTTCTCTAACTGGGGCACAAGTAGTAGAGAACTAACATAGCCAAACTGCTATATTCCTATGGGCACCAAGTGACAACAGCTGACCTTTCTGTTGCTGAGTCATTGGGGTTTACCACGTAAAACACTGGCACTAAGATAGTCATCTACGAGATGAGAGGTGAGACTATGAAGCAATACAAGTAATAAAAATCTATTTTTCAATTGTTTATTTATTTTAAAATAATGTAATTTCTGGTCTCCCTTCTGAAGAAGGTGAAAGCTGGATGAATAGTTGATGAAACACTAGCTGCTTCCCTCCATCTCCAACAGGTACTGAACTTTATTCCTGAAAGAAGAAAAGCAATTAATTCAAACAGCCAAGAGACTGAAATCACGTGCAGGCATTTACCTTTATAAGCCATCGCTTAAGATACAATGCCACTGAAAATCTGCCAGATCTGTAAAATACATACACAGTGTGTTTTACACAAGACCTAGGAGAATAGCAGTTTTTTCACTTGATCAAGTGCTGAAATCCATGGCAGAAGGATAATAAAGGTGAATAAGCAAAGTAGCCCTATACCCCAAGGAGTTTCCCAAGAGGCATTTCGGAGAAATGAAATAGATTTCTCTATTAGTACTTGCTGCTTTATATGTACAGGCAATGTTTAATATTGACAATACTGCAAAGAAATTGCCCCTATCCCCAAATCAAAATGTAATTTTATAATTAAAAACCCAGATCACTGTAGTTCATTTTATAAATATAGTAAAATTATCTCTATTAGAATATAATGAAGCACTGTTAACTAGCCATGCTACATCAACCAGAGCTCAAACAGCTCAGAAATAAAACAGTAAATATTTCACAGAAGATCAGCTTTTCTTGGAAAGTTTTCCAAGTAGGTCTATTAAATAAAGTTAAATGGAAGTCTCTTGAAGGAAACAGGCTTAAGATTTGCCTTCAACTATTATATTTAAGCTGGGAAAAGAAATTAAAAATAATTGCAGCAATTTTTATTGCATGGCTTCTGGAAACAAATCCAGCCAGGCTCTCAAACCCTGTTTTTAATCTTCTACATTATTTCAAAGTCTGTAGCATCAAACAAAAACCATGAAGTCAAGGAGGCCATTCTCTGTCCTCCCAATAATATTAAATTGCCATATTACTTAGGGAAAGTGTACAAGTCCTAGCATTAGAATTTGTACAACAAAAAGGGTCGGAGAAGGGTCATAGCAAAGTTCGTTCAGTCAGCAGCTTGCTTACTGTAGTTTTGTGAAGGCTTTTGAAACAGTGCTTCAAGGTGCTTATGCTGCACCCCAAAAAAGGCAACCATACTGCTGATGGCCTAAAAAAGGTGGTATGAAACTTTCACTCCAACAAAAAGGCATAACTGAAAGAACGTATTAAAAATACATCACTCAGCAAATCACTCTAACAATACTACTGGACTATGCTCAACTTTGAAATTGAAGTCTTCTAGCATCAACCTCTTTCCAACACCGACAGGATTATTTAATGTAACAGGAAGCTGTTTCTATTCACTTCCATTCAGTAACAGAACTAAATAATGAAACAACCTGTACCTACAACATTAAAACAAAAGTCTTATGCGTAACATGCCAAGTACTTCCACTGCCCAAGTTTGCATACTGCAGGAATCCACTTGAGAAAATTCCCTGTGCAGAGATTTTTCCCTTGCCTCTTCCTTCACATTCAAGAGAAAATGGAAACAGAGAAGCAGCATGACAGGAGCTAGTCACTGAACAGTCTTTAGGACTGGATTAACCTGTAAGGCCAAGGGACAAGTAAACAAGTAGGGTCATTTTTCAATTTGTATACTCGCTGTTCAGCTGTTCTAGCACTAGCACAAAAATACAACAAAACTGTGATCTTGATCTCTTGCAAGGAAGCCTGCAGTCCTGATCCCTACAGACTCTGCATATTTTAGGCTCCATTATAGGCTAATGCAAGGAAAGTATCTCCCTTAACCAGTCAGAAGTAGCAAGTAGATAGCGGATCCCAAGGCACAAGCAAGGAGATTGGCTATACTGCTATTTCTTAGCAGTCTAAATCAAAGTATTATTTACAGCTCTTTTCCTTTGGTGGCTTAATTCTCCAGTATTTAATTTAAAAGCTTACAACTAAGCACCTATGCTTACAGCATAAGAAAGAATGTCATCAATTTAGTGAAAACAAAAAAAATTACATGTGGTGTTTTTTAACAGCAAAGCTAATTTAAACGGATAATTACATTAAGGACGAGCATAGTATCTCTCTCGGTCTGTCTTGCAAAAAAGCAAGCATTTGTGTAGTGTGAATTAATTGATGCAAATCAGAAATTTAAAGAGTGTAGAACAGGTTTTGAAAGCTACTTGTCTAAAACACAAATCACTTCAGTAACAGCCTAAAAAATTCTACATAATTCTACCCACAGAAGAGGTCCTTTCTCTCTCTCCTCCTTCTCCTTTGATACTTATATTATAACCTAAAAGCCTTCATTACTTATAAATGTTGACTTGGTTAGCAAGGCTTCTTGAAAGATTCAACTTTTGGAACATAATTTAACTGTACTGGATAGACTTCTTGAAAACAAAAAGCTAAAACAAAACAAATACCCACCCCCCCCATAAAAAAAAACCACCAAAAACAAACAAAAAACCCCCCAATAAGACTGCAATATAAATTGTACAGAAAGTCCTCTCCAGACTTAAAATTCTGGTTGAGATCTTGACTCCACTGCCATCAGAGCTGTGCCACTTATGTCAATGCAGTTTGGATATAACGTATCATTCCTCCAGTTTTTAACTTCTTGCAAAATTTTCTTTGAACATGTTATTTTAAGGGTACTCAGCTTTAAGCAAACAACTACAAATTTTGCTATTTAGAAAATAAGACCAAGACAGTTTTCTTTAAAGTTTATTTGAACCCAAATCTAAGGTTCACATTAACTTACCAAAGACAACATACATTTCATGTTCCAAATGTGATCAGGTAACGTATATTATAGTTAATAGAAAGCACTCTGAAGTTACTTGATCTGACCAGAGTACCATCTACCACTGCCAAATAAGTAGAAAGTATGATCTAGTTATTCCACACACCAAAATAGTTTCATGATAGGCTAATTAATCATGAACATAACTTTTCAGACATTACATAATTTCATACAGACTTACTTGCAGCTCCTGCCAAAGAAAGCGATTCGTATGAGAAATAAATCAACACTTGAAGAGAAATGACAGTGACAAAACACGAGAGGAAGAAAGAGGGGGGGAAGGAAAGGGAAAGCATTAATATCACACAAAAACACCTGTATAATTTTATTACTCAAAACATATAGAAGATTAAAAGCCAAAATACATGAACCCAGCAACTGTAAAATAACTTTTCAGTCTATTCTTTAAAATGACAGATTATTTATTGAAATGATGTTTGATAGAACTTCAGAATCACAAACCTAAATCATGCAACTTATTCAGTTACACTTATCTGAGATCGAGAATCTCTAGTAACAGCGATCTAGTAACAGGATCTATTTCTCATTTGGGATAGATCTGGTAGTACTCAGATCAAGCACAGATCATCAAAAATCAATTCTTCCTGACAATAAATTTTTCATCCCCTTTGTAGGCCCCCGATAATGCATTCATACCCTAAATGGGTCCAAGGCACTCTAACTGATAAAATAATGACCATGAAAGCAGACAGAAGAGTTGATTGGGGTGGGAAGAGTCATACAGATCAAATTAATAGTCCAGACACAGTAATTCCAACTCCAAGGGTTTATGGCAGCTACCTAAGTCACAACACAGACATGCAAACACGGGACTGTGCTCCATGACAATGTAAATCTATGTTACAGCTATGTATTAATACACACAATTACAATTACAGTGACCAGTTTGCTTGCTTCTATTAAAAAGGGGGGGTGGGGTGGAAAAAGGCATGTTTTCAGTCATTTATGACATGTAAATGTGTCTATTTCTACTACTCTTACATTCAGTATCTTTGATTACACAGAGAGAACAGCACCATTCTTTAGTGCTGCCTGGGAGACTTGGAGGCTGCACACAAAACTTGCTAGGTTCCAGTGCACTGCAGAAGGAATTCCAAAATTCATTCAAGTGAGTTTGGAGCAGGCAGAAAGGACAAGTAGTTTTTCTTTACAGACAAAACAGTTATAACATTACTGGCCGCTAAGTACAGATTTCAGTTAATTTAGATGGAGTTTGTTTAGCAAGACCACAAAATGAATAGTAAGGAACAAAGTCATGCATTCTGAAGATGATTTTCTTGACAGACAAGTCGCGAGTGGTTTATGACATTGGCTTACATTCCTCTTAAACATTTCTAAAGATTCATTATACTTGAAAATAAATCTGCACTTGTAAGATAGCTGTAAGATAATCATTATCACTGCTGCTGTTTCACAAATTCAATGAGCTTGTGGTAACACAAGTTTCTTAACAATTTCTCTGCTACATACTGAATTCTTAGGGACAGCCACTCCTTTCGTTCTGCTGGGGAAATTCGTGGTTTGTAGTTCTGCTGCTACTGACTACTAAACACAGCTCTCCTCCTCCTGTCCATCAGTGAATCAATAAAAATAGTTAAAATGCACTCAGGAAGAATCCCAAGACTACAGCCTCTCTAGCTTCCGTTTTCGTACTGGGGGCAAGAGTTCCATCTCTTCTAGTGACAGCAGAGTAAGAAAACTTATCTACCCACTGCTACCCTCTGCCCCAACAAAATGAACCTCACCCTGAAAGAGTGAGGAATTTCTACTGGTAGAAAAAAGGCTCTCAAAAGGTCTCTCTTCAAATCCTGTATCAGCTGACAGCCCACACAACCTGCAGATTTATATGCATTTCATTATATCATTGCAATTTAATGAGTCTCTATTCATACAGGCTCAGTTGTAAGTTTGACAGTTATCCACTGAAGTAAAGTTTAATGTTCAAAGTCTGCTGGAAAAGACTGATGAGTAGTAATAACTTTGTTATATATTATACCCAATATCCCTTTGCCACATTAAAAATGTGGCAAAGTACATCTACATACCACAAGCCAGTAGTAGAGAAAACAGCAGCTGTAAGCCAGTATCATGATTCTGTGCTTCCTAACACCCTCTCAATGCTCAGAGGTAAGAAGTTGCACTGAAACATCTCCAAACCATCAACATTAATTCTGAGATCTGTCATGCATTTACACTACTGTTTCATCCGGAAGGTGTTTTGTAAAGGAAGAATGGATACAACCAAGTATGTTTTCCTAAATTTTAAACATGAGGATATTTAAAGTCTAGAAAATATAAATTTGAACTAAAAATGCACAAATTTCTGCTTTAAGATCTGCATCCCTTCAGGATTAAAAAAACAACCACAAACAACCCCACCACCACCACAGATAAGGAAAACACCATCTACTCATTAACAGCTACAGATAATAAACACAGGTACAGAAGGAAGTAGAGAAGTTAGAACATCTGGCAAATTCCTACTTGTTCCTTTTTTTGCATCTTGTCATCTTCTCCCTTACAATTGCAGAAGGAAAAATGTGGAAAGAGTAATTTTCTACATGCTAAGACCTCTATTTTCTGGAAGAAAATGCTGTTCTCCTGCCCATAATCACAGCCAATCATGCAGTATAATCCCTACCCTAGCACTGCTTTCCAGGAAAAATCAAAACCTTCCCTAAGATGTCTGCCCTCCTCAACAGAATCTGCAGGATCTGCTGACACAGCATCCTCTAGAGCATCTGCATTGCTTGGAGAGGAAAGGTGGAGAAGGTCAGTGGAATACTAAAGGTATCAGCTCAGGCAAAAGGTATTCCCCATACAAATCTATACAGCCTTGTGTAACCATTATCTCATAAGTTTGCTATCTTTTCCCCAGAACACCTCTGTTGAAGCATCTCTGTAAGGAAGCACAAAGAAGTTCCATGGCCTGTCCAGAGGAGGAGACAAAAAATCAAAGCAAAAACTAAATTGATGTCAAGTCATACAACATAGGAATATGGCAAACCAGTATCATAGAGTGCTGATCACTGCCGAAGATCGAAGTTCAACAATCTGTCTTGGGCAGCCTCCTGAGTTCTTCAGGAATAAATCCTTCCATAAGAATCACAGAATACTTCGGGCTGGCAAGGATATGCTTTTAATGTAGCCCAGGATGGTTGGCTTTCTGGGCTGCAAGTGCACATTGCCAGCTCACGTCCAGTCTTCTTCCTCTGAAGAAACTTCACTATGTGTCCTACACATCAGTTTAGTATTTTAAAGCCGTTCTAAAGCAAATTTGTTAAGCCAACATACCCACAAACTAATCAACTATTCATAGTTTAGACTATCCCACCTCATTTTACAGCAAAAAACCTAACATCTTTCTTAAACTGACCCTTCCACTCACTCAGATACATCAGGAAGAATTAAGGGGAATGCTTTCATTTTGTTTCAGTTTGAAAAGTGATCATCTGACAACCAAACCCTTTCTCTCATTTGTAAGAATAGGTGCCTATTTGGTAAGCATAAAAATCATATGGACTGTGTAGTCCATAATGAAAAATCAACAAAAATAGTTGGTCATGTGATTGGGAGCTGGGAGAAGATCAGAAATCCCAAATATCACTTTTGACCATGGCATGAGAAAAGTGTGTTTCTTGGTGTTCCCAAAATAGGCTCCTGGGCCCTAAAATCATCTAGTATTTGTCATCTACAGAGACACATCATCTCAGCATGCATAGCTTATGTAGACACAAGTACTCAACTTTAGCTTATGCTAGTTCAGCAAGTGAAGTTACTGATGCTAGAAAGTACATTTCTGCGTAAAAATGTGTACAACAGTCTTAAGCCTATTAGACAAGTTTTTGAAAATATACTTGCCATTTAAACTGTTTTTCAAAAGCATGCAGCTCTAATACAGACCTCCCCATTGCATGAAAAGACCTTCTCTGAAATTCAGATTCTAAAAAAGGATTTGTCTATACATTTACATTATGAAGTATACGTAATATATGTTGAGCGTTTAAATGTGTCAGTATGTCCTTCTAAATACTCTACCCATCTCCTCTCTAAGAAGGAAAACCATTAAATGAAGTTTAGAGAAAAGAACTGAAGTCTTGTGTATATCGTTTGGCATCCTGAACAGTGTAAGCCTACATCTTTCCCAACACTTCCTCACTTGTAGCTCCGGAAAAGGAACAGCATGCCAGAACTGCAAACTCCTACCAGCGCTTTTTGATCACCAGCAATGTAATCACAAATCAGAAGTTACAATACTTAATGATGCTAGAAATAAAAAGGCTGAACAAATTCTGTGAATGTGCAGGCTTAACTTATACCAAATTGGTCTAACATAAAGTTACCCTAAATTCTCCAACTACATACAACAGATCGTGTTGGAGCAAGAAAACACACAACATGGGCAACAGAACAGGTTGATATTCAAATTAGCAAGGAGGCAGAGGGGAGAGGGGAAAAAGAGTACAGACGCAGGCGCACATACTTAAATTCTTCATGCAAGACAAATAAAGAGGCGACAGGTACAACCAGGTTCTGTTACTGTACCATCACAATTTTGATACTGAAGACAACAACTACAGCCAAGCACTTAAAATGATTTAACACTCTCAATTAAGTACATAAACATCTGATCACAAGAAGTGTATAAAGCAAGACAGAAGGATAAATATAAGACAAGATCAGCAAATGATCATGCTCTAGTAGTAAATTCAAGGATAATGAATATTGGGGAGGTGGGGAGAGCTTCCCTGTCAACATTGATCTTCCTGGAAGACTGACAGTTAAGACAAAAGAGCAGCAGAGAAACACACCAAGGGAAAACAGCACAAGAATATATTGCAGAACAGGACTAATATTGAAACCACTTTTGCCTCATTAAAGCTTAGTACCATTAATTTCTTATGCAGCTACTAAAGCATATTGCAAAAGTAAGGAGGATTGAGCTTATCACAAATACAACTCTCCCCAAACAAGCCACTAATAAAGTGACAAGAAGGGTCTCGCTTGGATGCATCTTTAAGTAACAGTTGAAAGTGTAGAAACCCTTAAAAAAACAATTCCCCTCACAGCACATGAACACGCACAGAAAAAAAAAAAGTATGATCCATGTTCAACTCTTAGGCTATTTATAAAGAGCACCCCCCTTTGGAATGAATCTTACCCACAGTTATTAAAATGCCTTCCTGGAAGAGGTAAACATATTTAAAGAAGTGAAATGGGTACTACCACTAACTAGCTATCATTGCCTTTGTATTATATATCATAACTAAAAGGCATATTGGTTAGGAAGCAACACAAGACTAATAGTACATTTTTTTAATATAAAATAGAATGATTAAGGGCATATTTTTGTAAACAGAAATAATTTTTGTATGACACAAATAAACAGATTATGTCAAATGTGAAAATATGGGACCAAGTTAATATCAACACTGATTCTCGATGCAAGCAATGCAGTGAAATCTAGGACCTTTCATACTTATTATCAGATGTCTAAAAACTGCTTGCAAGAGTAACTCTAAAGCAGCTTTTTATGAAAAAATGCTCCAAGAACCCAAATAAATGCACAGTATTAAACAATATTACTGTCAATCAGCTATCTTCTAGAGTTATTTCTCCCCTCAATGTTACTTTACCATCAAAACCAAATTCCTCTTTTCTGTAAATAAAAAACATTAAAAGTTTAAATTAAATCATTGAAATTACAGTCCTATTAGGATATGCAATATATTTCTTTGGTCTGGTTATCCCTACTGGTAGCTACATTCGAAAGGATAGAAGGAGCATTGACATGCAGATACAGAACACGATCATCTTATGTAGCTACACCAGGTGAGTGCTCCTGTCTGTAACTGCTAAATCCTGGCAAGCAGTTAAGTTGATGCAGCAAGTTCCTGGTTTGGTCCAGCTGACAAAGTTCAAACCCCGCCTCTCCATTGCCAACAGAAACAGCTATGACCAGCATTTGTTTCTCTAGCTTACTGAAGTGCAATACTGCACGCTGCAGTTTGCATCTCACCTCTTCCTCCCTCCCTCCTCTTTCTATTCATAAGAGGAGTGTGGTAGGTTTTGGTTACCATTCAGTTTTACTGTACCAACATCTGGAGTTGGTTCCAATTTTTCGCCAGTTTTGCTGGATTCTTCAGAGAAGAGTAACTGCTTTCTGACAATGTATGCAGAAGCACATACTATAAAGTCATCTGCTTTTCAAATAAGCCATTGCAGACCATAATCAAACTGCTGCTCAGATCAAAAAACCCCTTCCCCAACTTTTACCTTGTTATGTTGTGCACTTGATAGCTTCTCTTCAACTGCTCTGTAATAGCTACCAGATCTTCTGCACTAAGGACCGTTTGAACTTCTGAAGAAAAGATACAAGTTGGGACATAGGATTCTTCACCAGTTCTGTAGACTTCTTTCTAACAACCATGACCTGCCCAAAGTAAGTTATAATGCTGAAAACCCAAGTCTACAACATTGTTGTAGGAGAGTTCAGACTTTGTTTCTTGAAGCAACCCCTACTCTCAAATCAGCAACAACAACCAATATCTCACTAACTGCTGACTGTTTTAAGAATATATTGTGTGAAGTGTTTTTTGGTTAGTTGATTGTTTTTTAGTAGATTATATATCAGTTTTCTTTAAAATTACTTCACTACCTCTAAAGCTCATGCATATAGACAATTTAAGCACTTCAGAGACTAATCTTTTAAGGTAAAGGGAAAAGCAAACATAACAGAAAAGGAAGATAGGTTTCAGCACTTCTGCAAGTCTGAACCTGCAGTCTGTTCTACTAATATGATTTTTTAGTGTAAATTACAGTTGGTACATTTATTTGTAATTTCTTTGAGCAGTGTCATCCACAGAGTCTTCTCCAATCTGCACATAGGATCTTTCCATGCTATCTTTATAGAGGTGTGTGAAACTGTAGGTTTATGGAGACAGAAAATAAGCACACAGTGCAAGAAAATGGAAGCCCCTTAATTCTACTCCCTGGTACCACAACCCTATAAACTGTGAGCTGTAGTGGAAACAAGCAGTCAAGAGCATAGTGTTGCAAGCACAACTTTTTGAGATGCTGTCAATCATCATAAAGCTAAATCATGTTGGAGCAGAGGTTGAACGAGCACCAGCAACAGTCAGGTAGCCAGGAACATACAGATGCGGCAGTCCACCATTACTGCTGCCCAAATGTAGGCTAAGCAATGCAACAGTGGCATTTAGCCCTGCCCCCACCCCGCCCCTTAACTGACATTTATCAAATACTGACTGGGGAAAAGGGTCCTCCCATCCCATATTCAAGATGCCTATCCCATTCCTTAAGTGAGCTGTGTAAGAACCATCCACACAAAAGATCAGAGTGCAAAAGTCAAAGCAGACTCAAATCCCAGAAAACTTTAACACCAGCAATTCCATACCATTCACCCATTTTAGCCTGATGATCCCATGATTTTCAGATACTAAGTGTTGGAAGAATCAGCTCATAGTCAATATTCCACTCCCCAGTATCTCAAGATTCTTTGTTTCAGGGGAAAAAAAAAAAATTTAGCTTTACAACGAAAAATTAGCATGATTCAAATAGCTTTAGATATAAGAGGGGGATGAGATGGGAGGAGAGAGATGGGACTTAAGCATTAATCAACTGACAGTGGCTGCAAACATATATGTATGTTGCTTCAGAGCAGCTCAGTGCCAAGACAAACAGACAGCAAAGTACTGGAAAAGTAACTTCTCACCCTCCAGCATCAGTGAAGCATCAGAATTCCTTAGAGGGCCCCAGACTAGAGACACATGGAGAGCAACCGTTTGAGGAATTAGAGAGGAGACATGTCCTTTTACCACTATTTACACCTGTTGTACAGAAAGATGTTTTCATATTTATTAGCTGCAATTAATTTAGTGCAGACGTATATAATAAAAGATCTATTTTAAAAGTATCATTAGCCTATGATTAGCTACACAAAAATGCAGTACTGGATTCCCTCCATGCCACCTCCCCCCAAGCAACACTTCCCTTGATACTCATTCATCTCCAGGATTATCATATAACTCCCAGTTTAAAGCTGGATCAATGTTTTTTCACTTCACTGAACAACCCAATCAATAGCAACAAGGACATTCTGCTGTCAAAAGCAAACTGCTGCTTGTGCTGTTAGTCCCCCCTGGGCTTGGTGTTACAGAACCATGTTAGACAGATCCTAGCGTGCAGTACTCAATGTGACACTGATCAGTCTGTAGGCACAGTGCAGGGTATTGATACCAAGTATACAGCTAAATCAACACAGCTAATTGCTTTCACCTTCAGAAAATAAAGCTGTAGTCACGAAAAACAAATTGTAATATTATTTGCACCTCCTACTAAGGAAACTAACCTAGCCTGATTCCTGGTTCCACATGGGAACACATTCCACATGGGTGTGTGTACTTTTCAGGAAGGCAAATCAAAAGGAGACACAACACAGTAATTCAAGTGCATTTCTCTAATCAGTACTACATAGCTTAAATTTTCAAATTTTTCATCCCAACCATTAAAAGCATACCACTCTTCTTACAACTCTAACTCCTTGAGAACTCTGCAAATCAGAAGTATCACTGTATACTTTTCAGACAAGAATCATGTTCTGCACTTAAATTACACATGTTCTAAGAGAAAGGGGGAAGTTGTACATACAAGAGACTCCAAGGGTAATCTCTTAAAAATACATGCCAAGCAGCATAACCAAAACAAAATCCACTCACTGGGCTGTCTATTTTGTATTCAGTCTGTGTGTAGCCATTATCTGAAATGCCAACAAAGATGCAGACAGACCTGTCCCTCCTTTTCCTTCAGCAATAATGCTTCCACAGGCACCTCCTTGCTTGTCTCAATTTCCATAAAAGCTACTCATCATTTTTGGTTGAGTATAAGCTAACAATTTGAAACTGGCTATGAAGTTAAACTTTAGTGAGAGAAGATGGGCCAAGCACATCTGACTGACATTGACTGCAGTTGTAATGTAACTGCAACTGGGTTTGGGTTTTTTTTTTTTTCAGATGTAGGAAAGCAGAAAGTAAACCAGCATGCAGGTAACCTTGACAAACATACCATTTTTCCCTTCACAGATATTTTAGCTCCAATACTACTTCTTCCCCTGTATACTGGTCCAGTGTCACCTTAACTGTCTCTGCCAGTTCCAGGAGTATATATCTATTATGAATATACTTCAGAACAAACCAGCACTTTTAAAAGACACACAGAAACTAGAGACTCCTCATCCAAACAAAACCTGTCAATCTCCTACAACACTGGAATTGCTTTTTTTTTTTCCTGCCTAGTTTTACTGGGCTGCATGTTAAAACAACCATCCACAAGTCAAAACTTGGACAATTTCTCCTCAGGCCTAACTACACCCAGAACTAGCAAGCTGACAGTTTTTACACATAGTTTATGTAGCTTTTAATAATCACAGGATAAAGGAAGTACATAGTGAAAATTCCTTCTCATAGCAGCATTCACATGCAACAAAGGGACGTAAAGATATGGCCTGGAAGCTTCTTGGAGTTTCATAGGAACCAAATGTGTCCACATACTTAACTTTCAAGGAAATATTTAATACCTTAAGCAGTGTTACAACTTCCTGAACTAGGAGGCTGTTTTGAGAGAATGAAGCCAGTGTTCTGCTTTTTGTTATATTAAAACTAGAAACAAGTAGTCTGAAAGCTCATAGGACATTCATTTAAGAAAGATAAACTAGATCTTGAGACTAGCCTATTCTGTTGGTTTGTGATTGGGCAAAGTCAGGTGGTGGTTCAATCATATCCCATCAAGTAAGCCTAAGTTCAAGCCTCTCTACTTCTATTAGCAAAATGGATTGCTACAGAATACATCTGCCAAAATCACACCCTACCTCTACATCTTGGGTCTAAGCAGCCACACCTGTCCCCATGACTCAAGCAGCAATTAACAGGCAGCCATCTGCAAGACCCCAGGTCCTACCAAGAAAATGAGACAACAGAGGAAACCTGTCAGCTTGCTATAGTATCACACTGTAACAGCCCTGGGAAAAGGACGGTATATTTTCAAGCATGTAAAACAAGTATAGCACACAAGTTTTCCTCAAGCTTGTTTATCAGATGGCTTCAGACACATTCTAAGAAATCAAAACGGGGTGACTATATTAAAAGGCAATACCTTCACATTTTCCCCATGGTACAGGAAATCAATAGCCCAGACTCTCTGCTGAAACCTGTAGGATCTAGAAATTACCCTGATAAAGTCTAAAATTGACCACTGTTCATGAAGAACTGGAATGAGACTCAGTTGACAGCCACTTCCTATCACGTGAGCATACTTACACTCATGTTAAGGTTTTAATAGAAACACAAACTTTAGAAGCAAGCTACTGCACAAAACAACAGTGATGAAAGATCAGAAGTAAACTCAAGACTAACAAATCATTACCAAGCTCTCAAACCACAGAAGCAGTCAAAATCCCTAAACACAAGGTGTCAATAAAGTAACTATTAGATGAAAGAACGTTTATTTTAGAATTTGTTTTCCTTTCTCCACCTACCTTAAGTCAGACCACCCACAACTAGTTATGCTTCACTGAAGTTTAGCACTACTCTGAACAGCTATTTCCTTTTAACACCTTTGCAAAAAAATCTGACAATTGAAGAAATCACAATGTGCTGGACCCACTCTGGGGCATCAGTCAGTATTAGCCTAATTCTTAATAATATGTGGTCAAGCTTACCCGGATCTATTGCTTGATTCTAGAACACAAGTGTTGAATGCATGCATCCGTATGTGTCATATTTATCAGCTGCATCCTAGAAATACGAAGACAGCTGTGATGTAATGTCCTACATGAATGTAAATTCCATGACATTAAAACTGGAATTACCTTACCAAACTTGAGAATGGAAGTCGTATTTTGCTAGTGACAAAAAGGGTTTTTAACGAATGATCATTTTGTTTGGCACAGTGAGGCACGTTTGTTACAACATGTGGTAGCTTTCTGTGAGTATCTGCAGTCCTTGCCAGGATGTACTTTCAAACTGTATTACTACCATTGGCAACGACCATATGATGTTTTATCACTGTAGCATAATTAAGTGTTGCTGTATTTCAGAATGGAAAGGATTTAAAATTAATTCTGACTTTACTATTGTTATTGAAACTACGTAGTCTCTGAAATTACTAAAATACATACTTAACGTAAGGAAGTAAGACAAACTGTCAAATAAAAATTTGCCATCAAATTTGCAACAGCAGCACAGTTCTGCCCAGTCAGTTTTTAGAATTTGACCATTTTATTAAGCCTTTGAATATACAAAATTAGAGAGCTATGGATCCTGATAACAACCATCTAAATTTCTGTACTTCTTCCATTTTTCTTGTTAACTGGCATTTCCTTATCATTTGTCTCCTACATTTTTCTCTATCCAAAACTATCCTTCTCTAGGTAATGCTCAACCTATACCTATAATCTATCTCCAGTTTTACTCAGACTGCTCATTGACAGATTTGTTTAGTTTGGGGCTTTTTTAAAAGTGATTTGAGACCATTACTATGTATACCTTAAAAATAAGCATGCAAAACCCTGTGGAACTGTAAGCAAAGCAGAAAACACAAGCAGGGAAAACATGCATACATGCACACCACAGTGTATTTCTCCATGTTTGACCTAAATGTTGCTGTAGAATTTGAACGGACATACATGTCCAATTCCTTTGGAAGAATAAGATCAGAAAAAACAAGCAAGTTTTTAGTACATGCAAATCAAATTTACCAGAAAAAGATGGACCACTTTGTATCTCTCACTTCATTCCCAGCTTGGTGATCAAATTCAATGACTGAGAACATCTCCTTTGCCTCGGGACCTCTCTCTCAATATTACATAGCCTGCTACTTTTAGACACCAGATACCATGCTGAAACCTACTTCGATTCTCAGTGGTTATCTTTCTTACACTCCATTGACATCTCTCTTCACAAAAGCTTAGCTAATACAGTGACACTTGATCACAAACATTCAAGCACCTATTTCCTGGCTCTCATTGTTTTGAGAAACATGCTGAAGTTTAGAAACATTTTAGCAGGCACAAGTAGAAAAAAAGATAAAGCATTCCATTCACCTTAAACTGATGCAAGCTCTATTGACTTTACTGAGACCAAACCAACATAGAGCACTTGAGAAACAGCTTCCTAACCCTAAGAAAAGTTCTGGCAAGAGGTGAGCTACAGTATAGTGATTGCCAAGGACATGTCACAACAGAATGCTGGAAGACACCTGAGAAAGTAGCTATCTTCTGGAATCCCTGCTTTAACTTTAATCTAGGACTAGCAATTATCACACAAAACTTCTTTTGCTATTTATTTAATTTTTATTGCTTCATCTGATTAAAATCTTTCTAGGAGCAGACAGAAGTGTTTTCACTGCAATAAAAAGCAATCCTGGCCAAGAAAGGATTTGCCCATTAGCAGCACTATCTCCACAAAGACAGCAGCCTTATTACATTACAACTGTTTGAACAAGGTCAAGCACTCAGGGTTTAATTCAAAATGTTTCCAGGTATAATGCTGTCAGGTCAACTTAAACAAGCCAACAGAGGCTTTGAGCTTGATTAAATATTAAAATGGAATCTTTCACATATGTTTTTACCCAAGGATGAAATTACTGTACATCACTTCAATCAGCTCATTAATACGCTAAACACATATCTTGCCTCAAAAGGTTACAGGAATATCAATGCTTTCTGAGTGCCTGAAGTGAAATCTACACAGCTCAGGTAGAAGTGAGGTCACTGCATACTTTAGCATGATGTCAATATTTCTTTATAAATGTGAGAGGTAATCAGTTAGACACAGATACATTTTAAATTAAAAAGACGGGAGCCTCCAGTGAAGCTAAATCGGTTGCCTTTGATCTGAACCTTTTAATCATTCATTATCTTTGATAGATAACTTGATAACAGACACGGAAAAGAAAGTTTGATCCAACAATAATTACTTTTTTGAACTGGAGGGATGTCATATCCAACTAGAAATCTGCTTTTTTAAAACATTTGGACAGCACAATTTTTAATTGAAACATAAAAAGGTCTATCAGGATTATCTATTCCAACACCTATCATCTCTAATGACATTTTGATGCCATGTTAGGGTACGGGAGAAAAGAATGCATTTGAGCATACTACTTTGACAATGATAAATACACTGTATTAACTACTTCACATGGCATCTGCTGCCCTTTAAAATACAATGAAAAAAATAGATACTCCTCTAGGATTACCTTTGCATGAGACAGGAGACATTCAAATCATGTTTCCTGACTGCAATGCATAAGACATGGAGAGTCAAAAGAAAAGTCATTTACTCAGAGCAACAGATGTACAAGAGAGGACTTGGAAGGGAAGCAATGGGAAGTGTTTTGTGTCAAAATCGTGCTTATCCCAGATGAGAAAATGGTCTGTAAGCTTGTATATGCTAAAATTGAATTTGAACTTGTAAAATAAAAAAACTAGTCAATTTGCCACCAAATAGTCAAACTTACTATACAGTCTTTACTGCTCCAATAGAGAAGTTCCTACATAATGAATAGGAGAAACCCATTAAAAACACTTTTGAATGCCCTAGCATCTATTCCAAGAGTCAGAACTATACAGTTGAAGTATTGGTTGTTAATAAGGCATGAGACAATTTACTTAAGACAAAACAAAATTCCAATACAGCACAGTCTCCTATCACCCACTAATTTACACTTGAACAATGTAATCAACTAGACCAAACTATGCTTAATGTAAAGTCAATAAATTCCTTTTTGGCTGTTGACACAAAAACCTACTGGGAATTAAACACTTTAGGAAATTAATCATTACAACACTCTGGCTCAATGCACATCTATATTGAAATAATTTGGTCTTTAATTCACTTTATTTGTAGTTGGGTTTAAAGCAGTAAATTTTATATAAGCGTGCCTCATTAAACCAATCCAGTTTGAACTGCCTTTCATTAAGCTTGGTGTATTTGAACAAAGTCAGAAAAGATTCATTTCCTTTAAAACAACTGTGCATTACAAAGTAACCCAAACAAACCAAGACCACTAATACGTAATACAATAAAGGCATTTACATTTCATCTGAGCAAAAGCCAACATTAAGGATCTATTTGCTCTCAATGAATTTTCAGGCACAGAGATACTCTTTTCTCACTGACCAGTGAAACTCACATTGACAAATAGCAGGAAGACCACCAAAATAACGCGTTTAGAAGCCCAGGCTATTATGACAACCTCTCAGCTTCCTGTTCTAAGAATCGTGTTCAATTCTTCCAACACAAATGTGGTTTAGCATTGTGGCTCCCAGACTTGGCTGGGTTGGAAACCAACAGCAGCAACAGATGGCTTGTGCAAAGCCAGTTTGGAAGATACCACATCTATGGGCTGGGGAAACTAGTGCAAAGTCACTTGACTGCATAAAAGGGACAGATCCAGCCAAGAGAACTATACCAACACCCCTCTCTACATAAATTCAAAAGCAGCAGCAACTCTACAAAAGGCGGCAGCAATCACAGTTCTGTATGAGGCTGTCAGGACACACTGAACAGTTCAGCACTCTGGGCTTGTCTCCAGCTCGAAGCCTTTACCCCAGTCTCTTTCAGGACAGGGCACACTGGTCACTGTATATTATCACGTAAGCCTTGATGTTTGCATAATGCAGTATGAAAACCTCTGTTAAAACAGAGAAAGTTACCCCAAAAGTGTGCTTAAAGACATGTGCAGTAACTGAAGAGTGTACCATTAATCACACACACATTCTAGTTTAAGAGACAAGACAGGCAGAATACTTCATGCAAAGGGACTGTTTGCTCTCAGGTAGGCACTCGAACAAAATCCCAGATGATACAAGTAAACTGATATATCCAGTAAGATTTATTTTCTCAAAGTGCATGCACATCATCTACTTCAGATAGAACAAATCTCTGATGTGATTTCAAGAGATCGGGAAGGTTACAAGCCAAGTTTTTATTTTCCCAAGACAATGCTGTGTCCTGTTCCATCCCCACTGCTTTGAGTACACAGTTTGTTTCTACATCCTCCCTTTTGGAAACAGAAACATGCACCCATGTAATTTCAGGCCTTACTGTGGGATACAGAACAATTCCTACGCCACAACTGAGTTATAAATACCAGTCACGTGTTAGACTGGGGTGGAAAGGAAGAGGGGGATAACTTAGCATGAAATACAACAGTATTCTTAGTAATTTAAAAAAGCAAAAACCCCCACTCACCCTGAGCCCTTTGAAAAGGTTTTCCCATTCTTCAAAACAAACAACTGCTACCACCCAAAGCTATTTAGTCATGCTACTTTCAAACCAATCCCAATTTCTACTACACACTGGCAATGAAATTACTCTGCATAAGAAAATACAGAACACCACAAGACAGAGAGAGACAGGTGGCAGAAAACATGCTGGTGGCCAGAACCCCCCTTAAAAGTACACTCTCATCCTTGCAGCTTTATAGCATGGTTTTCATGAGGAATAGCCTGAAAAGCAGTCTACACAAGGCAAACTGCTTCTCGACAGCCTGAAGGCACACACCACCTTCCAGCCTTACTCTTTGCAGCAGTAACTAGAACAGAAAGGTTGTTGACTCCTTCATGCCATCTGCATGTCAGCAGCAACATCACTACCTGTGGGGAACACAGAGTTCTGATTCTTAAAAAGACGGCATAAAGAAGACGTGATGAAGGCTGACTGTCAACAAGCCAGGACGACAGGAGAAAGTCTTGTGGCAGCAGATTAAGCTTGAAATTTGAAGTCCTTAAGACAGAGCAGAAAACCAGGTACCAGCTCTGCAGGGAATATAAAAATCTCTCAAGGCTTAATTTTTCAGTGGGGAAAGTTCAGTAAATGCAAAGCTTTATTGCAAAAAATAAATTTGAAGGTTAAGGAAAAGCAGCAGTTGGTAAGCTGATGATCAGAGCTGGTTACTTATGATCTTTACATGTTGCCTAAAAATTTCAGTGAAGCATCACAGGTAGGCACTGAAAGAATGACAATTTTGAAAGTTCTCAGAGACCACACACAGAGCCACAGTTAATTCTCTATCACTTTAACCAGCAGAATACTTAAAGTGTTCCAAGTAAACATGTAACTAGCTTGTCTTTCCCATAAACTTTAACCCTTCATAAGGTTTAGTCTGGTGCACTTTTGTGGCTCCGAGTTTTCAATTGGTATTCAAGTACCTAGAAAACCTTGGCCATCTCCAAAAACAGCCATTATAACAGGGTTATTTAAGTGATGTTTGGGTAACTACAACTTATTCCATAAATGAGCATTAAGGAAGTGTAATAGTGCAAAGACCTATGTTCTTATGACAAAAAGAATCCATAATCACCTGAATGGCTGTCCTACTCAGTTTCTCCCACCCCCCACATGACCTTCTCATAAAATTATCTCACAGGTAAGGAACACACTGATACTACAGGTTCCTGGGAACCTGAGAATTCCAGGACAACTTTGCTAGAGATTTCAGAAGGCCATCAAACAACATGTCAGTAACAAAAGCCTAGTTTACTGCAGTGGGATATGGTGCCATGCCATTTGCTACAGCAACCCTGCATGTTTTGGGCTAAGCATTTGCAGCTGGCTGCAGCTATCACCAAGTTACTTAACTAAGTTGAAAAGGCAAGTGCATAACAGCAACAGTGCTGAATAGCTACCAGTATCTGCAGAAAGAAAACGGCCTTCAACTATAAACGTCATCACCACAAAGTTATCAGCGAGTATTTTCTTCTTTCACCTTTCTTTCATTCCTTGTAGTCTTCTGTTTTTTGCTTTCATCCTGACTCTTGCACCCTATTTTCCTATTTTTAAAATCAAAATCTGTCCGTCTCCACAGGACAACAAGGTTGGTAAATCACTGTATATATGAGGGTGCTGCAAATAAAACATTTTTATATATATACACACACACACTTGTGTATGAATAGAAGATGTGCATAAAAAATAGGGTACCCCAAGGCACACAGAAATCACTTCAGAAATAAACAAAACAAAAAAAAACCCAAAAACCCACACCACAACACACACCCTCTCTTTCCTGGAAGCTGTTTAATTGCATCAATTCCTGAACCACTACTGCTAAGCAGCATTAGAATGTAAAAATCACACTGCTACAGTTTTTGCCTCTTGAGATTTACCGTTAAACTATGAGAAAAATACTTCCTGGTTAAATTGGACAGATAATGCAATACAGCTTTTATCAAACTAATAAATATGTTATAATACACAAGCCTCTGGCCCTAAGAGACTTCCTTCTTCAGGTGCTGGCAGTTTATAAATTAGCTCATTTGTAGTATAGAAAAAGCTTCATAATTAGTACCTAGTTTATCATTAAAACCTTGCATTCACTGTATGATGTCACAGACTAATGAGTCTGGCTCTCATTTACACAGTCAATTATTTTCTGGCATCTCGGTGCAGTTGATCCCATTATTTTCTATGTAATTGACCAACTTCAACAGCTGCAATCCCTCTCTTGTAAATACAGAACATATTGCACTAGACAGGGTCATAGTTATCACTCTTAAAATAATTCCACCTAACATACAGTTTAAGTTTGACAAGGCTTAAGATGCTTTGCCCTGCAGCCAGCAGAAGTTTGATTTAAAAAGCACTGCACAGTAATTAGATTTAAACCACAGAATTACTTAAAAGTACCACACTCCTGGACTGGTAGAATCTTTACTGCAATAAATTAGACTCATTATTTTGAGACTGAAAAGCATCTCAATATTCATCTATCTCCATTACTAGAAATTAATACATTGACTTCTGATGACAGCAGTGAATGAGAAATAAAGAAAGAAGTTCTACAGATCCAGCCATGCCAGATACCCTCCTGGACTAACATGGAGCAGGAAGGGTCCTAGGTGACTCAAATCTCAATTAGTGACAAACATGCTAAAACCTCCTAAATTCTTCTGGAGAAACCTGAGAATGCATGTTTCTTCTATCCAAACAGCTTGAAATGGCAAACCCCTATAGTGCAGATATGGAATATAATGGACAATGCAGTAGGTATATAATTTTAAACAGCCATGAGAAATTCTAAGATATTTTCATCTACTTCTACAAAATCTTTATCTCCAAGAATAAAAACATCTGAGAAAATACCCGTATCTTGTTTAGCATAGAAGGTCTGTAAGTCTGAAAGCCAAGAAGCCCTTTCTTACTGGCCCTCAACAGATGTCACGAATGGTCTTCAATGAATCAAAGGAGAAAGCAGTAGTGAAAAGGAAGACAGCATGCACCAGCCTGCAACTGTTCTATGTAGTACCCTTATCTCTACAAAGCAAAAAGCAAGGAGAAAAGCATGCTTTTTGAAATCTAAGTTTGTATACTGCAGTGCATAAGCACAGAAGAAAACTTTCATAGGAAGGTAGTATTCTTCTCCTCTCACTTCTACCCTTTATTTTATAACTTTTTCTTCTCCATCTTGCTTGGATTTTCAAGGACCACTTGTTAACTGCATAACACAGCTTTTTGTTAGGACTTTTATAGCTTTGTTAACACTGTCTTCACATCAGGTATATTCACGTCAGCTTGGAGTTTCAGACAATTTAAAGTATTTTATAACAACCCCCCCCAATTAAGATCAACAAACCTGCTTCTTATTAGAAGGCAAAAGAGACTGCCTTTTCCTTGTTGCACTTTTAACACGTGTTACCTGTGAACCCTGACAGCCAGCACAGAAAAACCTGCTACCACTCATGATATTTTCCTCCAGAGAGAATGTATTTTATCCATGATAACACACTAGCCAAATGTCTCCAGAAGTTTTCACAGGTAGGAGCCCATCAGTACTGATGAAAAGGTGTCTCGAGCATCTGTTTGTATGGCTGCATTGTCTGAAGCATCATTCAAATAAAGCTATATAATCTATGGGTAAAGGGAAAATAGAGATGGAGGTAAGATTTCACCTCAAAACCTGTTCACTGAAGTTTTGATCTGTCATTCCTTTTTTACATCACTAAAGATACTTCAGGTTTTCACCCCATAAAATAATGGCAATATTAAGGTTACCATGGATCTTGCATATAAAAATCTGTACTGACAGAATTCAGAAAGTCTTCAAAATCCAGGCAAAAACCTTCTCCAGTTTTACACTATAGCCACATGGTACAACAGCATAGCAGTATAATTTAGCTCTGCAGCACAGCATCCTTTTTTTCTGCCCCAATATTTTTTCTTTTAACATAAATGATAAAATCATTTATCAATAATGACGCATACTTGCGTTAATCTGCTACAAATACAAAAGCAAACCTGCAGCAAAGCCTTATCACAAAAGTATTTTAATTCTATGGCATTACAATTTCAGTATGCTCTGACTTTTGAGGAAGAAGCTGACTTCTGTGGTGAATATAAGACACAAACCAGGAAATTTTTAGCTCTCTATTAAAAAGATTTGAATATTCATGTTCAAGACAAAATTAAACAAGACAACCTTAAGAGAAATAAAATTTTTAGATATGGATAAGGCAGCTAGTGCGGCTAGTCTTCAAACTGGTGTAATCAGTGACCACAAAATTAATTCCAAGTTAGTTTCCAGCACAGATTAGTTAAGATCATATACAGACAAAGCTGAGAATAACAGCTTGGTCCTCTATAAGGAAACATTACTTTCTAAGCTGTTATATACTACAGAAGACTTAGGATTTTCTTAATCAGGTAAACTGTTTCAGACATTAAACAAAAACACTTCTGCAGGATAAACGAGGCTACTCAATTCTGAGTAATGTTCTATTAACAAAATTCCACCTTTGTTTATTTATTGCTGAACAGCTCTCTCAGAAGTCAGAATAACTAAGCATTAGGCTTTAAAAAACTATCTTCACTGCATTTATTTGGTCTTTTGAGTCTACTCTAATGGATTACCTACTTAACTTTGTGAAAACTTAATCCAGTGTTATAACTCACAATCAGAGAAAGATTATTTTAACTCAGCTATAAAAGCTTGAGCTCTTAAGCTAAGACACTAAATTAAGATTCTAAATCTACACCTGTGCTACCACCACTGCAGACCCTGCAGCACAACATACCACAGACCAGACTCATCAGTCCCTTCCCAAGGCTTTGGAAACTTAAGCACTGCCTTAACCTGCATTTTCTTCTCAGTTCTGCTCCAGCCCAGAAATACACACACTGAAGTTGGGGCCTCAAGCCAGATGGTTTATAAACTGTGTGTACTGATGGTGGAAGGCAGGTAGGTGGTTGGGAGAAGCAAGTGCTAGTGAAACAGAAAGGTGAGAGAAGGACTTATTTCTTCCTTCAACAAATGAATAGTCCAACACTTAACACTTGTGTTTCCCATTTCTCCAAATTATTTTAAGCTAAATATTAAAATATTTAGCTCTTCAAAAGAACCTAATAAAGATTATGACATGACAGGAAACAGCATGAACTATACTGCGTCCTATACCACAATGGTAAACTCGCATCATAGCTGGCTTTTTCCTTCCCCTAATTATGAGCAGTGAAACCACAAAACCCATGTTAAGATCTTATCAGTTAAGGTCCCCTCATGGGAAAAGTTCAGAAACAGCTGTACAAAGAAATGAACATTGCTCAGCTGGATGTTTCTGAAGTAGCCATGAATTTGGAAGAGAAATAATGAAATCTGTCTATCTTGACACAGTATTCAGACCTTGTCTACCACTTGTGCTATCTGTGTTAGTGACTTCCCAGTTAGCACTCTGGAGAAGAATTCGAAGCGACTATAAAAGTAACAACAACAACATCACAAATCACAGTACACAGTATTCACTAATGCTGATAGCACTTCAGGAGTATAAAGTCTGAAGTCAAACTGGTAATTTGGGCAAAAGAACCTTGTGAATTTAGCTAAATTGTACATGGTGTGAACAGGTTTTATATAGATTATACATTACTGCCTCCCACTTTCATAATAGGATGCTTCTTAGTGCCTCCATGGAAGCTGATAACTATAGCTATAGTATTTACTATAGCTTTTCCCTCAACCTTTATACTGATGAGGCTAAACACCAATGTCAAAAACATCTTCAATGCACTCCTACCAAGTCAGCATAAAAAACATTTTAAAAAAAAACAAAACAAAACACATACCCTATGTTTTACTATTGTTTTCACTAAATGGGTTATCTGTTCTAGATTGTATTTCAAAAAGCCTGAAAAGTACTCAGAACACCACACCTAGGAACCACTAAGCCAGGCATACAGAATAAATGCCAAACCTCTTGTCTGGTAATAGAGGAGGGAATAAATGCTGACAGCAAGCATGAAATGTATCACACAGACCAGTAATGGAACCTAACTGATCTACTAAGAAAACTATTTTTGCAGACTAAGTATTTACTGCTTTGTGAATACAAATGAGTTAAAACCGTAAATAAAATATAAACATTACTTTCTAGTAGCAATACTTAAAAAACTGTTAGCAAAACTGGTATTTTTATTTCTGCATAAAAGTCGACATATCATCAGACTACAGGAAGAGCACATTTATAAAGCCCTTCACAAGCAATAGCTGCTGTCTTAGTTTGAAATGCAGTTTTAAGTCCTGCCTCCCTTTTGCTGTTTTGCATCTATCAAAACATTTGTCATTGTACCTCTGGTAGTATCAGCCCCAATAAAGAATTTAATTGCCATCTCTACTGCAGTCTAACAGCATGATTTAAAAAGAAAGAGTAATAGAATAACATGCAATATTCCCTGTAGTACCTCCTCCTGGTGAAACTCCTTCCAAGAAAACTCTTTAGATTTAATATTACAAAGTCAGGGTTGTGGGCTTTTTTCCTCCAACTGTAGCATTTTGCAATATTGTATTTAAAAGCTATCCAAAAGCAACCATCCTCTACTACAAGACTTAGAAAGGCCTGAGGTAATGGGACTATTGGATCACACAACCAAGTAAAACTTCAAGTTGTAAAAAGCATGTGCAGTACTTATTTGTGCTATTTTTGGCCACACTATAGCACCACCCAGAAACAGTACTGTAAGCTGTCATTTTTAACTCTGACAATAGAGGCTGGTACTTCTGAAGTTACCATGCAACCTGCATATCTTCATCCTTGTCTCCAATGAGGCCACAGTCTCTCACAACTGAAAGATACCACTGCATGAACTACTATATTTTGGTGTGGTTTGCCTGAAGAAAGCATTAATAATCAGTTTACCTTAGCCACCCAATATACTAAGTAAAGGCTCCTAAGAGATGGAAGACTTGATTTTCGTAAGCAAGTTAGATTTAAAATTGGAGCAAATATACAGGTGCTAAGCAGACCATTTTTTAGAGCTATTTTCCTATGTCAGTATCTAAGATTTTTATACTCTATGAACATGATTAACTTTCAAACCATGAATGAGGTCACAAAAGAACTACTTAACAGGAGTGGAGAGGAATTCTTGGAAATGTACTGGAGTTAGATGTCAGCAATTCAGTAAACTAGAAGGGGATTTAAAAAAAAGCTCTATAAAAAAATTCTACTAGGTACAAGAGCAGTTTCTTCAGCTTGAGAAGCTATTTCAAACATTCATGACAGAATGTATTCCACCTAAGTGTTAATACTGTATTGAGAAATGGAAACCAATTTGATTACTGAGGCAAAAAAAAAAAAAAAAAAAAAAAAAAATTAGCGGGGAAACGAAAA
>NW_010388811.1:8826-19707 GCF_000710305.1 Buceros rhinoceros silvestris | reverse complement strand
TAAAAAAGAAAAACAAATTTTTTTCTGAGGAAAAAAAAAAAAAAAAAAAAAAAAAAATCTATCGGGGTAATCGAACAAATATGAAGCCACTTCCTTCTGTCTGTAATTTCAAACACATATCATTTCACTGTGGTATTTTTACAGCAGGGAAGACATTTCAGCTTCCAGGCTTCCTGAAAAGAATTCTTCAGAATATCGTATGCCCATCTTACTATAGTTTTATGTAACAAATAAAATTCATTCAACTTAAAGACATTTAATTTCTGAATCCTATACTTTAAATACTGGTTTAAGTAGTTTTTTCATTATAATCCTGACATCAAAACAGCCTGTTGGTTTTCGAACAATGTAGTTTCAACAAATAGACCAACACCATTTCCTGAAACTCCATGGAAGATGGGCAACTATTTACTGGCAGAAGTCTAAATCAGCACACATAATTTATGTTGAGGGTTGAGACAAAATATAAGAACCCACTAAAACATTATATACTTGACAAAAAAAAAAAAAAAAAACCACACCACAAAAAAACCCCCACGCACTTTCAAGAAAGACAACAAAGTTACACTTAAGCAGGGAAGAGAAGATGGAACTTAAACCAGATCTCAGAAACACCTTCTCCTATGAGGTGCATTAGACAGTGACCTTAAACACAGACCGTTAAAACTCTCAGCCCTCTTCTCTTTACCTTTTACCCTGGAAAGAGTAATTTCAAACAAAACAGTAGTATCAAACACAGTTACTTCTAATCTATATCTAAGTTTTACTGAGAGGACTATAATGCCTTGAGAAAGCGGCTCTCTAGAAGATCCCCTAAGGCCTCAATCCGTCACGATGATACTGAAGAGCGTAATTACCCTTTTTTGCACAGCACACTATACAAGTATAGCTCTTCACATACAGTTGCTACAATACCTTATTCTAGTTACATTTTATCTATGTATTTCCAAAGCAATAGAATTATTCTAAAAAACATCCTACCTTTCAGATCTTTACAAAACAGAATTTTCTTGGACAAGACTTTATTGATTTGAAGACCTTAACTGCTTTTAGAAAGTCTCTAAACATTGCCTAACAATCCAGAAGTATTTTTGCCTTCTGCAAATAATTTAAGCTTTAGTTGGGGAAATCTGCAATTCCTTCCCCAATCCCTTTCCAAATTTGTTCTAGAAACTACGTATTTTATTTAAATATTGAAAACAGTCTTTAATATAAGCATAATTGAAATCCTAATTTTGCCAGCTAATTTGTTTTCAAAAGGGTGGGGTAAGAAGTTTACAAGTATGTTTTAATATAACAGTCAACCTTTAAATACATCCTCCAAGAGATGAGATGTACATTCACTAGTGTAATCCAAGGTAAATAAAGGATCTATTTACAAACTTTGTAATAATCAGATTGCTTAAACTGTTTTTGAGGGAAGTCTCATCTGTAACCCATGAACGAATTTTAAGTTATATTTGCCACATGAGCTACTACCAAATCAGACTTCCTAGGGAAAAAAAAAACGAAAACAAACAACAAAAACCCAACCCAAACACAAAACACAACACACACAAAAAAAACCTCCACCAAAACAAAACACAAATCAAAATTAGTAATATAAAAAGCAGGCAGACAAGAGTTACTTCCCTTTGCACCACTTTAAGAAAGGCAGAGAGAAGTAGGAGGAAGGAAAAAAAAAACTGGCTCTTTGCAATCTTTCTTTCTGACCTACTTCTAAAGTATTAAAATATCAACGAGCATGTGGTGACAACAAAGCTGGAAAACCTGGTTTAGTTAAAATGTTGAAGATACTGTTTTATTGAATTGTCCTGAATACTAACACGCTGGAGACAGTATTATATAAAAAAATTCTTACAGTGGTCCAATGCTCAATACCTGGAAAAGAACTAAATACCCTTTTGCATAATCTTTGTACACACTAAATCCAGAATTCAACAGTAGAGCAGCTGCTCAGTGCCTGGTCTTCAGAATTCAATGAACAACAAAAGGTTACCTTAATTCAATGAGATAATCAGCACACATTTACCCACTACCAAGAGTTTTCCAACCATCTGCAAGGCGGCAGAGCTAACTGCCTATAAAACAACTGGTAGCACACTGACATGTCCTCAGATCCCTCATGTCAATGAAAATTTATCTCTTAGCAACAGCTAAAAAGAAGCTGAACTTCCAGAAATATTTTAGATGCATCATGAGCCAACAATTTCTCTGTAAGTGATTTTGATTGCTGCTGATCTCCAAACAGATGTCTACTCTAATTGGTAAAATCTACTAAACCCATACTTAATAAAAAGAAAAAAGTCAAGTTGTCATGGCTTAAGAAAGCAATAACAATAGGAGTCATTATAGCTGTGCACATAAAAGACAAAAGCTAAACTTATTTAAAACTGCTGGCCTTGCAATAGTATCATTAACAGTAAACAAAATACATGTGTTACGGGAGAGGAAAAAAACTGCTATTAAGGCTGTTATCATAAATTGAAAGGTAAGACACAAGTCTGCTAAAAACCAAGATAAATATTTACGAGAGTGAAAAAAAAGATTCAAGGTTAAAAATCACGCAGCTACTAGAACTATTTTAGGATTCCCTTTCCTGCTACACAGGGGTTAGAAAGTTACTTTTGTTCTCTTCTCCAATTAAGAACACAGATACTTATACCTTAATTAACTCCTAAGTTAAAATACAAAATTTTAAGGCATCAAGTTTTACAATTCCTATAAAAATTCTAAGAAAATTTGAAATTCACTTGTTTTAGTGAAACTCACTTGTAACAGCAAAATATGAAGCAAATTAGAATTTTATGACCAGACAGAGATCAGGAAAGGGAAAAAGCTTCTCCTCACCTATATTAGTAACTTTGCCCTAGAAATCAGAGGTCTTTTCAGAATACATTCAAACACAATACTGAGGGATAAACAGTTTAAATTATTAAGGTTCAGATTTATGTTAGCAGATTATGGGCAGTTCTGTTTAGAACTACATACAGAAAATTAAATATGGCATGTTCCACAAAGAAGCCTGAACATGCAGATTTTTTGGTTTTTCCTCAAACAGAACAGAGGTGCCTGCTGTCAAAGTCATCTTCTCAAATTAAGTCAACTCCAGCAGGTTTATCAACATAAAAACATTTCTAGTCTAACTCTGAAAATCATCAATACCTTTTCCATAGCAGCTTGAAGGCACCTGATAAGCATGTTGAAAATGTTACTTAAGGCAGTTCTCAATGAGAAAGAGAAGCAACAAATGAAATTCCAGTACATACCTCTAGTACCGCTAGTATCTTCTAGGAGACTTAAAATCTGTCAGTACTGGCCTGAATAGCAGCCACAATATTCACTGGCAGAATTAAAGTACCATCTTGAATTCAGAGCAGTATAGGAAGTTGGGAACACAGGGGAAGATTCCTCCAGTGGTTTATTATTCCAGATAAAAGACTCCTACCATTCATTTGACATTCAGATCTGAAAAGACTTTTCAAACATCTACTGAAAAGCTGAAAACATACCTACAAGACAAGTAGCTATCACTGTTTTTTAAACTAGTGTGCAAAAGCATGAAGTGAAACCAACTGACCACCACCACATAAATTTTAAGTGGCAAAGACCGGAACAGAACTCGTGTTTTCAGATTCACAGTTCTTCAACAGTTCTCAGTAGTCTCTCCAGCTGGCAGCTGGTCACTGGTGGTGTCCCCCAGGGCTCAGTGTTGAAGCTTGTTCTCTTCAACATCCTTATCAATAATCTGGATGAGAGAATAGGGTGCACCCTCAGTAAGTTTGCAGACAATACTGAGTTGGGTGGGAGTGTTGATCTGCCTGAGGGTTGGGAGCCTCTGCAGAGGGATCTGGACAGACTGGATCAAGTGGCTGAGACCAATGGTATGAAATTCAACAAGACCAAGTGCTGGGTCCTGCTCTTGGGCCACACAATCCCCTGCAACCCTACAGGCTTGGGGAAGAATGGCTGAGAAGCTGCCCAGCAGAAAAGGACCTGGGGGTGTTGGTCAACAGCAGCTGAATATGAGCCAGCAGTGTGTCCAGGCGGCCAAGAAGGCCAATGGCATCCTGGCTTGTAACAGCACTAGTGTGGCCAGCAGGAGCAGGGAAGGGATTGTCCCCCTGTACTCAACACTGGTGAGGTCACACCTTACTGTGTTCAGTTTTGAGCCCATTGCTATAAGAAGGACATTGAGATGCTGGAGTGCATCCATGGAAGGGCAACGACACTGGTGAAGGCTTTAGAATGCAAGTCTTAAGAGGAGCAGCTAAGTGAACTGGGGTTGTTCAGCCTGGAGAAAAAGAGGCTCAGGGGAGACCTCATCGCTCTCTATGATTATCTCAAAGGAGGCTGTAGCAAGGTTGGGGTCAGTCTCTTCTACCATGTAACAAGTGACTTGAGAGGAAATGACCTCAAGTTGTGCCAGGGAGATTTAGGGTGGATATTTGGAAAAAAATTATTTACAGAGAAGGTTGTCAAGCACTGGAACAGGCTGCCGAGAGAAGTAGTGGAGTCCCCATCCCTGGAAGAAGTGTTTAAAGGATGTGTAGATGTGGTACTGAGAGTTTATAGTTTAGGGAACCTGGCAGTGCAGGGTGAACAGTTGGACTTGATGATCTTAAAGGTCTCTTCCAACCGAATGATTCCATGAATCTGTATACATAAAGCAGAAGGACTAGCTAAAGCCAGGATATTTAAAAAAAAAAAAAGGCAGCTACTGCTTTCCATGTTTCATCCAGGGAAAGATATCTTCAACTTTTAATCATGAGAGAGGAAAGTTGAATATGTAGATGTAAAGAGGAGGAATTGCTCATTTATAATGGAAGCTGTCACCTTTACAATGTAGTAGTTTAAAAATTGTTTCAAAGATATTTAGAATCATTAAAAGACTTAAGCACCAATAGTTTGCTTCCTCAAGAGCATGGCAGACAAGCATGCCAAGTGATCCATTAAGAAAAATTCTTTAAAATGGCCACAGAAGAACAATTCACTGGTTTCTAAGACAGTGAGCTCAAACACTTTTTCATTTACATATGCATATACAAGCACAGTAACAGACCATTCTGTATGCACACAGCACATCCTGCAATCTAACTTTAGCATCTACCCCGTGAGAGGGTTTTCTCTAGTAATTTCTTGACTTATCTATAATTTTTAGACCTTCAGAAAACATCTGTAACAGCCAAAGGAAATCTTGCTTTTCTAAATAATCAGAATTGTGCCAAACATGTCAAAATAAATAAAAATTTTTACTACATGATTTTCTGATATTAAAGTAGCATCAATATTTGTAAAAACAGCATTAAAAAGTTTTCAGTGATACTCAGTTTTCACAACCAGATACAGAGGGAAGGGAAGATAGATGGACAATTCAAGGCAAAAAAGGAATATTCAGATCAGAATATACCATGTTTATGTTTAATCCCTTTGTTTATTACATTAACCTTCGTGTGTGTTTATAAACTGACTGGTAACTAAGTCCTTCCTTGCAGGAGGCAATATGCACTGTCCTGTTCCTCTGCCACTAACATATTCTTGTTAACTCCTATAGCAAGTTTACTAGTGTTCAGAGGACAAAATAGAAAAAACAAAGTAGGAAGTGAAAGCTAAGTGTCTTAAATTTGGAGGAGCAGCAGCATTTATAAGCATAGAACTTGTTAACTAACTGCTATTAAGTTCAGTTATTGCAATGGAAATTACTTTAGCCTTGAGATTTTTTTTTTTTTTTAGACTCAAACACTGCCTTTTTCATCACCCTTCAACTGTATTTTTGTATAATCCCTTTGCTAACTACTGCTCATTATCCACTAATTCTAAGCACTTTAGAGAATTCCACAGTACTTGCAAGTCAGGTGTTATTCACATTTCTACAGATCAGTATAAAGGACAACAGTTCTCCCAGTAGCACCAGATAAGGTATCCACACAACACAACAACGGAACTTAAATGAAGCCTAGCAGGCTTCAGACTCAGCCTCCTGGGTCTGGTATATGAAGCTAAAAATTTAGCGATTTAGGTTCTTATTTTTCCAGATTTCAGGGAGTCCCAAGAAAGCAGAAATCAGGATTATCATTATTCTTATGAAACAAACTTTAACAACAACAACAACAAAACCAGCAATGTTTTTCCTCAAGTGAAGCTTTCATCCCTCTTAAAACTTGTTTAACTTATACTTCAGGTTTGATGCAGCTCTCTACAAATCTGCATCATCATAGTCTTGCATAAAGAAACTATACATTCTTTCTAATAAAACTTTGTTTTATTAGCCACAGATAAAACAGGTAAACTTTCAGTTCAATTTGAAATAGAATACTATAGGCTTGGAGAAACCTCTGGAGCACATACCCCAACCTACCATTCAGAACCAGACCAGACCCAAACATTCCCTCAGGTTGCTTAGGACCTTGCCTAATCAAGCTTTGACCACCTCTGAGGATGGAGATTCTGCAGCCACTGGGAGCTCCTGCTTCTTGTTCCTCCATCCCCACTACAAAAGACTTTCTCCTTCATCTATCTGGAATGTCTCTTGCTGCAACTTCTGTCAGTTACCGCTCATTCTTCTACCATCTGAGAAACAGCAGTCTCCATCTTCACTATAATCATCCAACAGACAGTGCCAAAAGAGGTGCTTTAACACAACAGTCCCACACAAACACAAAAAAATTTCTATACATCCATCACAATTTTATCTCGACTACACTCCTTTCAACTGTTACTTGTAACTACTTATTCATTAAGACCTATGCATACTCAATGCCTGAAACATAAGTGCCACTGGTATTTGCCTCTTACTGAGCCAAAAGCAAATACTGCTAGTTAATGTTGCCACAAATATCTGGACATGACATAAAAATAAATTCCTAAAACTACATTCACTTATCTTCACCATTTTGGAAAAAACAGAGCTGTGAACTTAAAGTCAATTTCAAAACATCACTGATGATGAAATTAAACACAGAAGAGTATGTGGAAAATATGTGGCAAACTTACCACAGTTTATGCTAGCCGCCACTTCTATTAAGGATTCTTCATACATGAGAAAATGTTAGCCATTTCTCCCAGACAACCTTGCTGAGATTATACAGAGCTTTTCTCCTATGCCAGAGTCCTGCTTGTAATTAAAAACAGAAGTCAAGTCTCCTCCATGCAGTACCGCATTAATTGGTAATTGATGGCCTGTACTACCATGACCAAAAGGTGAGATAAATGGGACTCTCTGCCCCTCTAGAACCCAAACACTGATGCACATAATCCTCAAAATTCTACAGCCACAATCTGAACCCCAGTAGTGTTGTTCCAATACACAACAACTCTCTCCATTTGGTTCCAGAAAGTCCTAGTGTCCTGTGTTGAAAACAGACCCTCACAACTATGTGTCTGTCCTTATACCCAGGCAAATATAGTCCTTAATGCAGGGAATGAAGTCACCCTGTGAAAGAAAAGGCTACTAGGACCATAAACAGATTCAAAGCTGTGAAGAAGCCTTTTACACCAATTAAGTAACTTTTTTCTTGATGCTAACCTGAAATTTTCAGAATACAGTGTTTTGCCATTTCAAACTAACAAACTGGACAACTACGGTTGATTAGTAGTTGATCTACACCTGGGGATCCTTCTTGAGAAAAAAAAAATCTGACAAAAAATAGCACCCAATCTCAACTGCATATTATCAAGGTTTTTCATCACCTGTTTTACAACAAAGTTCCTGCAAAAAGAAACATGGAATTGTTATCACATTTCAACTGCCACAGAAAAAGCACCCAAGAGTCAAGATTATCACTATTAATAAACATAGAAGATAGTTAAGGATACAGCACTGAGAAAATATGCAAGGTTGTTGTCCTTACATCTAAAGTCAGATTTCCAGTATTTCCAGAAGGAATCCTGACAAAGAAGATATCCATCTACTGAGTAGCTAAAGAAAACTTCACCTTGGAGGAAAGATGTAAAGAGTAAGACCTCTCAACTGTAGCTTAGGAATCAAATGTCACTCCCAGTTAAAACAGAATAGTTCACAAAAAGTAGCACAGATGAGCAAACACAAACAGAACTGCTGGAACACACAGGATTTCTTTAACCCATTGCCGTCAGCTTCAATACAGGACTCGCCACACAGTACATCACACTGACTAATTTTGAAGAGAAACTACCATGAGAATGAATTTTTAGCAAGCCTTAGGATTAAACAGGTGGCAGGATAAGGTTCGAAGTCACTCCTTGCAGTAAACAGTAATCACTACTGCATAATGCAGAACTATGTTCCAAAATACCCAGCTTGGGAAAAAAAAGATGAGTAGAATCTTCCCTGATGGTTCTACAGGAAACTGCAAACAGATGATCTGTTTGCAGAAACTAAGTCACTGACATCAGAAATTGGAACACAACCTCCACCACCACCCCCTTATGAAGGAGCAGACCAATCGAACTTCAGAAATAGCAGTTTTTCAATTTCCTCCCACCATACAATTCAAGAAAACTTTTGGATCAAACAAAGAGGTTTGCTTGTAAAAGTGCTAAATTGTGAAATACAAAAAAGCCCCCAAAGCCACATATCCATCTACAGCGGTATGAGCTGCTTCTCCATGACACGAGATGACTTTTCCGCTTAGTTTTAAATGCTCAAAAGGTGGGGTACATTGTTCTTCAATTTCTGGTATTATCAAGTGTGAATAAGATCCATTTAAGTGTTCACTTGGCTTATGCATTGAGTTGGTACTTTTAGCATTTCAGAAGCTACAGGGACAGCAGAGAAATGACAGAGAACAGCAACACCTAGCAATCCTCCCAGAACTTCAAGGACAAGAGCTATATGCACTGAGGCATCCACCACCCTTCCAAGAAATAAAAGGCATCTTGTGAACTGAGATAATACAAAACACAAACATGAGAGTTCACGTTTGTCAAGTAACATTAACACTACATTCCACAGTCTTTTGTTACCATGAAGATGTCAGAAGGGGAGAAACACAAGTTGTCTCTAACAACAATAGTATTTTACGGATTTACAAAGTTCAAGCCTAGATTTCATTTTTCTCTTTTCATCCCCGTCTACAGCCTCTTCAGCTCTGTGGCACTCTGGACACAGAAACTTACCTACCACAGCACTCACCCTCAGGAGCACACACTTCACATAAAGCCAGCTCCTAAGCTAGGCATTATGAGTATCCCCTAACATGCACCTCCATAACATACACTGTGTAGCATTACCCTTGTGCCTAACTTTTCTGTCTCTGTGTAGTAGAAAGTCTAGAGACCAGAGGGAACAAGATAGAGCAAGCAAAGAGATCTCAGCCAGTAGTCTCTTATTGCCTACCCACAGAAAGGCAGGAAGCCGAAAAACTGAGCAGGGAGGAGCCTGGATGCCAAAAAAAGCAATTCTCTATAGATTGGCCCTTTGCCTGAAAGACAGAAGGAGGAACACCCAGTGTCTGCACTGGCACAAGCTACATACCAGAAAACTGAAATTCAACCCATGCCAAGTTACATTTTGAAAAGCTAAATGTACGTAGGCCAGTGAAAACAAAATTAGATAGGAGTTCAGAGTATGAAAAATTAATAAACGTTTGTTTTTGCATGACAGTCAGCTTAGAAAGACAAACTGAAAGTGAAAGGGGGGGTTAATAAAAATTTTCATAGCAATAATCAGATGGAAACAGCTATTAATACAATTCCTGAGCTGTTCAAGAGAATGTTCAGGAGAACCAAGAAAACACATTATGGATCAATTCATATCCATTTGTATTGTATCTTTTGAAGTATACTTTAGATAGTAATTATTCTGAACTTAGCATTAAGATATGTTATGCAGTCCCACAGTCCTTTGAAAATATCACAATGGCCATTGCCTCTTCACCTTTTAAAACTGGATTTATCCTTTAAAATTATGTTTAAAAATAAGGAAATAAAGAACTGCCTACAGCCTACAAACATCTGCTTCTTTGTGTTTACAGTCACACAGCATTTGTGTTCAGAAGATGACTAACTCCTAAGACCTAGTAGGTTTCATGCAGTTTCCGAACTGCAGAACCTTCCTAGTGCTTGTCCAAGTGACACAGAAAGCAAGGAACACCACAGCACATGCATGCATACATGTTCAGAAAACACCACCAATATTGCCATTCTACAATTGACATCATCAAAGATAAATTAAACACCCATTTAAAGATCAGCCATAACTTTTAAATACCACACTACTGCTGCATTTCCAGAATTATACTGTTCATTACACTTTACATGATGTACAGCCTAGATGTAGCTGATGACATCAACTGACCTTCCAACGGTATCTGTCCTTCCAATGAGCCTTGCATCTCTTCATACAGAAGTGAAGAACCACCCTTCACATACACTAGGGAAGGGATAGTGGAGGAAGAGAAGATGCAAACAGCTGCACTGCACATTTCCACTTCCCATAACTTGGAGTTGACACATCTTTGCCCAAGTCCAGAAGAGTTGAGGGTAACACTTGAAGGAAATACACTTTTTTTTTCTTTACACAAATGCTTCCTTCCAGGCCTATGGATAACAGGAGGAAACATGGCAATGCAAGCCATATTGCTGTAACTAACTGCAGCTATTTCTACGTCTAAGAAGAGGACTATTTCTAGTTGGATTGGATCACTCAGTTAAAACAAAGGCAAGAAAAGCAGCTCCATATCATCACCTGCAAGAGGAAAATTTACCACTTCCAGTTCCCTGCTTTACCCATCTCATCGAATGCGAAACACTCAACCTCCTACACCACTCAAGGCCCCAGGTCTGCAAAACTAACTCTGCTGGCACCGCATTGCAATAGTATCTGTCTTCTCAGTGTACTAGATACTGATGCCTTGGCGGGGCTGGGGGCAGGGGGGGAACCAGGAAAGAGGAAAGAGGGGA
>NW_010388811.1:0-8723 GCF_000710305.1 Buceros rhinoceros silvestris | reverse complement strand
GAAAGAGTGGAGGATGGAGAAGGAAAAAAACCCCATACCACAACAAATAACAAAACCAACCAACCACACACCAGCAGTACTATATCTCTTATGATCACCTTTTACTCAAGAAGAAAGGTTCGGAGTGCAATCTGTACTATGAATGTGAAAGTTCAGATGGCCAAAGAGACAGCTCTGATGCACTTCTAATGCACTACATTTTTTAACATCCTGATGAGATGTTAATTACACATTAAAAATCAAAATTATTCAACCTTTCCTAGTCATCTAAACGGATCTCTGCACAGTTTCCTGTTCTTTCTTCTCCTCAAGGAAAGCCAACATAAGAGATACTTGAATTTCACCTCTAGTGTTTAAAAACAAAAAACCCATCGAACAAAAAGAGTCACCCAAACAAAATCAGCAGCTCTTACTTATGCTAGCTATGTAAATGGCCAAACAAACTTTAAAATACACCAACCTCTCCAAAGGCTAGCCGCTCCAGAGATGTCAGTTACCTACATTTTATTGTATAAAATTCAATAAAAAAAAAATCTTGACGTGCCACATACTTACGTACTTCCAATAAAAAATAGCTTAACGGTTTTCCTGCAGTGTCATTCTCCTTATTCACAAATTTCCACCAATTTCAAATGAACATGCAGTCACATTTCCAACAGACACCTATTTAGAGTTTCTTTCAAAACCAGCCTTTAGGCATACTTAGAGCCATACAACTTGAAGACCAGCAAAAATCTCATATTTAAAACAAGTCTATACATATTTGTCCAGTAACCTGTGCCACACCTAGTACAACTAAGCGGTGCACTACACTGATATGCAGCTACTGATTCATCAATCTCACATCAAAACTATTTTTGTCAGGAAAGTGTATGCTGAACAGTTTTTAAACACGCAAGTCACACTGCTAATTTTGAGGCACCCAAATGAAAGCGTATTTCTTGCCAAAGCACTTGCTAGAGAACAGATTTGTTTGGCTAACTTCTAAAAGACAGATTTAGTCTTATACCAGTATTTTAGTATGGCAGTAACGGCTTTTTCAGCCCTGTGACCCAACTAATATTCCTTGCAATTCCCAGTAGGTAGTCTAACAAGGGAGATTTTTGTTTCCACAGAATTCACATTAAGCATCTCAGTATTAAACTATTTTGGTTGCTCAGTACTCCAGCCTTTTATTTTCTCATGCCACTAGAGTATCAGAATTACAGAACAATCTTTGAAAGTACTTTAGACAGCATTATCACTACGAGTAATTAAATCTTTATAGTGTATGGCTACAGCAGTAATCACACAGCAAGCAAAGTGTCTGATTTTCCATTCTGATTATTGAGCACAAAGCTCCGTGCATCCTTCAAATAGCCCAAAGTCCAATTTGACAGAAATAGACAGATACCCAGATTTACCATATATTTAGAGAAGCTCACAGAAAAAAATCAGCCTACAGCTACCAACATTTGTAGTGTCACCTCTGACAGTTCCGCAAACAAGTGTTCTTGTAGACTTCACAAAGTACTTTTAACACAAGCACTTCCTGCTTTGCTCCCTCCAGTGCCTTACAATCAGCTGAAAGAAAAAGGTGACTGAAAACCATCATGCAGTTTCAAGGAGACACTAATGGCACCTCTGCAATGGCGAACCTGTCTGAATTATTCCACGCCAAGAAGAACTGCCACCAAACTTTACCTCTGAGAAGTGGGGAGGAAAAGCAAACAAACCACCAACTTACAAGTATTTTAAGTAACCCACTTGAAGTAGAATAGGTTGCTTTTTTCCAAGTACACTGAAAATTCAAAACACACTTCACCATACTAAATGGTGAATGATCAAAGAATGCCTACAGACATGTTTTTGACACTACCCTTTCATAAACAAAACTCTAACTGACATCCTCTTCTCCCTCAAGACTTAAACCCTGTAAACAATTAACCTGAAAACAAGGCCCAAGCAATAGCAAAAATAAACCCAAGCAGGAAGTCCAACAGAAGTGAAACAAGAGGATTCTGCAGTTTAGCTCAATTTGTCACTTTGACACCTTCACTTATATTCCTAGAGTATTTACATTAACTCCAGTTCCTTTCAACTGCAGTTTTAAAGCCAAGTATCTATATACAAGTATATTTCAAAATAGTAACTCTAACAGTCTTAAATATCAAGAGTTCTACTGGTAGTATTTCAGGTGGTGTTCAAACTACAAGAAAATCAGTGAGTCCCACCCTAAAATAAAGGTAAAAGGCCATAATCAAATAACATTGCAGATTTCAGCAATGCCTGTCTACCAAGCAAGAGAGAACAATCTCACACCTAGAAAAGAACATACAGCTGTACTCTTTCCTGCTGCTCTGCTTATCTACTGAAAATCCAAAGAGCAAACTATCCAAGCAGAATGGCAGGATGTAGGAAGCTAAGTAAAATTCCTTTACCAGAACTGATTCTGCATGGATCTTTGACATGCATCTTCACTTAACAAGACAAATCATTATTTTCATATTAGGTAAATAAACACAGAACAACAAGAATTATTTTTTTCATTACTACATTTGCTCTCATTTTCAGACTTACCTGGTCTTTTTCATGGGGTAGAAGGCTGACAGGTGGAAGAGAAGCTGGGAAAGTAGTGGAGTATTTTGAAGCTCCTTTGCTTTCCAAACTGCCATAATTCACTCTATACTGAGGTCCATCCTTCAGTAATCTCCCATTGTTCACAGCACGCTTGGCCCCCAGACGCAACCTCTGCTGAAAGGCAGGATTGTTGAAAATACTTGCTAGGTCATTTTGACTTCTCAGATACTTCTCTATGTTTTTTAGGGAGGAGCCATTTGGTTCTTGAAGCCCTTCAATTGCTCTTCTCAAGAGTTTATTCCAATCCACATTACGAAGCTCATTACAAGCTCCTCTAGATCCCTTAATGGATTTAGAAATAGTGCCAGGTTTAACAGATGAAAACCGTCCAGGATTATCTGGGTCCTTGTAGGATGCAAGGCCTTTGTTCGTAACTTTAAGAATAGAACCATCTTGAACACTAAGTTCCAGCTGCTCCGAAACAGTCTTCTTATCTAATCCATGGGAAGTACAAACAGCATGACATATTCTCTCTTCAGAAGGCCTTTGCTTTTGCTTTTTAACTTTCTGTATAGCTTCAAGAATCCACTCCGTATAAAGAGGGTTGGCAAGTTTTACCATGGTTGACCAGTAGTTGTTCCCAGCCAAGGGTTACCCATAGAGGTTCCTCCTTATTTAGCAGATCTTTCAGAGGTTGTTAACACCTCAAAAACAGATCAAAGGATTCCACACACTGCTCCCATATATCTTAAAAATAACCATCCTGAGGAGTCGGAAAAGGCAGGGAAATATCTGCTGACTGACGCTTCCAATTACTTTACCCTTATGGAAAGGTAGAAAGGATTGATTCGTGATGACGCTGGTACACCCTTACACAAAAATTTGTTGTAACCTTTAAAAAGAAAAAAGAAGAGGCAGAAAGAGAATATAGTTAATGCCCAAGTAGTAAAAAGAAACAATGAATTCAGACATGCATTCATACTGTAGATGGTGCAGTATGCAAAAATCTTTGTGAGATTACATGAAATGAACACTAATGCCCATTCCACACCAGACAAGTTACCATAAAATCCTTCCACTACTCATAACATTCGGTGGATTTAGTTTTCCCAAACTCTATCACCCCAACACTTAACCTACTACTGACTTTGTGGACAATTTAGATTCAGCCAGAGATCTGGAAATATTCTCTAGAGCACATAATTTCTGGACCCACTGGTATAATAAAATTACTACCTGCATGGGTTATACATGCACTAAAAAAACAAACAAAAAAAAGCCCAAACAAAATAATCCCCAACTCACGAAAGTCCAAGCACTAACCACTGCCTTTCTTAGAGCATACTGTCTGTAAATGCCATGTGTTGATAATCCAACTCAGAAAAATAAAAACCGAACTATCAGAACCGAGTTACTAGTATTACATCCTTCATTAATACCTAGGTACCCTACAATACAGAAGGTAATCACAAAGGCACTGCTCATTCTAAGGTATGCAATAAGAGGCATGCATTTTTCATACAAACTGTTAGAAACAGAAATGAAAATCAAGTAACAAGAGGCATTTTCACATAAATACACTGTCAGCAAGAAGCCATATAAAGAGGTCACGTTGACAAAACATGTTTTGGTCACTCACAGTTTAATAAACAATTTTCTTTACATATTATAGAATGTATCACTCCAATAGAAAATGTAGTGGCTACAAAAACTTAAATAAGAAAGCTGAAAGAACGTCTTGATCTGGAGTTTATTCATTCTGCAGGACAATATGTGGGGAAAAAAAATTTTAAAAGCCACACAAATTGAACTGAGACAGTAGTCAGCTAATGAATAAGTAAATATATTTGAGGTATTAATTTCTTTTTCTACCATGAAATGTGAGGGAGAACTTTTGAAGGCATTAATAGAATTGTATAATTACTTCAAATCAAACGAAAACAAATAAAAAACTAGAAGAGGAAAATTTTAATTCTCAGTAACAGGCTTGTATTGTATAGTAAAAGCTTCATCAGTTTCACAGCAAAATCTGAAATGGACTTCATCTGAAACTACATTTAAAATGCTACAGCAAGCACCATAGCTAACAATAATACCTATGCTTACACAAGTCTTAGACCTAATTTTCATTCATTTACTGAAGTCATCATGCATTTCAGTCATGTTTAGAACTTGAGTAATCTGCAACTGTGAAGGAAATGAGTATAAAACCCACCTTTGGTCCCATAACTTCTCCTCCCTCTACCCCCTCAAAAATATCTTAAATATGAACTCCAGACCATGTTTCAATACATTATTATATCTACACGATGGGATTAGTAACAAAAGATCAACCGGTTATTCGTGATTATAAAATTCTTCTACACCAAAACAGTACAATTCTTAATGAATTAATTTTACGAATTTTGTTCTTTAGGTTTGATTGAAGCCTAAGCATTTTCAGATTTATAAATACCGAAATTCAACCGACTGCCAGAATGAAAAGATACATTCCTCGCACAAATGCAGGGCCTTAATGTTTAACTGGCTGTCATACTGAACCCTACTGATCTACATAGATTGGATCCTATGTCTTGCTTCCGGTCTGTACTGATGCAAATTGTATTTGGTAACAGTTCTGTGTATTTCAAGTATGTGTAATAAAACAGTAATTTGTTCTGTAAACAGAGATTTTAATCTAATATAGCTAGCAAAAGCCATTCTTCCCCTAACAGCATTGTTTATATGTACTGTTTTCAGGCAATTCCAAAATAACACTGTAGTTGCAAAATGCAGACAAATATAGGGAAGGAAAAAAAGTTTCCTACAAATTTTCTCACAACTCTGACACTGAAAATGCAATGCTACAACAACACAGAACTCTATATATAATGGAGGCTTATTACAGTGAGACTATTTCATACGCTCTGCCTATAAATTTAGAAGTTCTCTGTAGCTACGTATAAAGCCCCAGATTCCTAGAAAGCTACTTTTAAGTTTAGAAGCTGTTTAGTTAGGCTGTTCTACTATGAGTTTTCATTAAGATAGTCAGTACTTAAATTAAATGCTGAACAGTGCATTTGCTGAGTCAGAAATACTTGCCTCATTTTTAAACCTTCTGCAGTACTGTTGTATTAAATTTCATACAAGCAACCACATTAACTCCCATTAAATTCCAGAACACACAGTGCAAGGTCTGTTCCAGCACCTGGACACCAATGAACATTTCAGTATAAATGCTGTAACTTGTGGGTTACAGGAATTTTTATTGGCCAGTGACTGTGGCAAAAGGTGAGCGTAAACCTGTATCTTCATGTAAAGTCTGCTGCTCAGTACAGGAATTTCACAACAATATACATTCAGAACTACATTTTTACTTATTTACTTAAAGCTCCCTACATGTAATACAACCTCCTGCAAACTAGCGCCCACTAAATCAACCCTAGCTTAGTGTAGCAGCAGCAGCATAGTTTAACACACAGGACAGAATATTCCAAGAGGAAAATCAAGACATCTTGAATTCACACGTTCCAACAGAATCTAAGTTCATCACGCTTTAGGAAACCACGTAAAGCTTATCCAATCCAACTCTGAATTGCTTTACCACAGCCTAGAGCCTCTCGTCTTCCACCACTTTGATTGGATATGTAGCATGTACTCGCACCATGATCTCCACAACTGATATGACAAGGTCTGCCATATGTAAAATTCAGAATACCCTCTTAATAGCAAACATCTTTGCCAGCAATATAATTCATCTCGATGATTCTGGGACTATAAATTAAAGAGGTCTTTCAGAAATCACATCAAGACAGTTTGATCCAAGACTGGCAATATATACATATACATGCTGAGTGATTGGACAAAGAAAAAACCAAACTGCTTTAGAAACAAATTTTCCCAATTAAACATAAGAGGACACACGAAGTTCAAAATGACATTCAGGTTTCTAAGTCTAGAACTTAAATTCATGAAAACCACAAAAAGGTGTCATACATCTTTTAATTTAAAAAGTGCAACACTTATCCAAACAGATTTTGAGGAAATTTTTAAGAGAGATCATAAATTAGTAGCAGGCACTTATGTCTATTCATTAATTTTCTTCCCATTGCAATTAAATAACTCTTAATCAAACCCTAAACAGTACCATCCAATCACAGATTAGATTTTCCAGACTGTTAAGTGCACAGGACCACTTCCAAGTTTTATGGCAACAGTCAATAAGCTCTTCCTACAATCTATGTCACATTTCAGCTTCTACACTCTACGGTATCTTATTTTGAAAATAAGAACATTTGAGGAAGTTTGATTGCACTGCATTACTGACCAAGCCTGCTAACTAGTCTGCTCCTGAATAGCTGCAGAATATAAGCCTTTGGAGGATTAAGTACAATACATTACCTTTAAAACATGAAAAGCCATCTCTAGTAAAGGCTTGTCCCTTTATCTTATAATTTATGACTTAAGTAAATACAAAGAAGTTGCAAAATTGCAGCTTGGGATTTAGAATGAATGCAAATATGTCTTTTATAAAGCACACACCTATTGTACAGCTAATTCTAATTAAAGAATGCCCTGACTGAACATGTCAATCTTAGGTGACATCAGTAATCCTATAATCCTGTAATAAGACCTTTTTTAGACTGAAGTAGTATCTGGAATTATTTCCAAGTGATCCACATTGTGAAAACAAGCTGTGTAGTCAAGGGGAAAAAAAAATTAGCTATGCTTCCCTCCCACTCCCCAGAAACAAAACTGTAAGTTATTACACAAGTATCCAAAAGCATGTCACGAAACACTATCTAAAGTCTTTTTTTTTTTTTTTAAGAAATTAAGTGAAAAATTTTGCTTTGGCTCTCTTAAATGTAAATGCAGTTAAACTTTGGAAAAAAATGATGTAAACAGACCTACCAAAAAAAAAAAATGGGGCGCGAGGCGGGGGGAGGAGGTGGGTGGAGATGACAGCAACTTGTACAACCTGCCGGTGACCTGTGAAGCACCATTTCATTTTGCTCCCTCCTACCTGCTCTGCACACACTCAGGAGAAGCAGCAGCAGGCCAGCTCTCTGCTGCAGCATCAGGGTCAGGTAAGGATTGCAGCAAAGGAGGAAGAAGACGACTGCCATTGCATTCAGTAAGGTTTTTGCCATTTTTCTCTCCTCCAAGGCATTACTTAGAATTCTGCAACTAATCAACTCTGTATTTCACCCCCATCTCAATTAATGATGTGAAAGAGGCAAGACACTTGTCTCTCTGTATTGCAAAATACATGCACCTACAAAGAAACAGAGAGAAAGCAGATCTTGGCAAGGACTCCCAGTACACATAACATCCTTAAAATTACTCAGATCATGAAGCCAGCCATTGTATTATTCTTTATACAACATACAGTTTTCAATTATAATTAGGAAGGGCAATGATGCTTGCACATGCTTTAAACAGACAGATGAGGAGATATTACAGTAACTTCCAAACTACACCAAAAGACTTGGGGGTATGAGGAGTTAGGGTGGTACAAGTGAATCGAACTGAAGCGCCTGCACTCTGCGATACCCCACAAGCTAGTTTAAGATCATATGCTAAAAAGCAGTTTATGACATGACAGCAGTAAGCACCACCAGAGGAAACGGCATCAGCACAACATGACACAAGCAAAATCACCTGAATTCACCCTTCCTACCATGCAAGTTCTTCTATGTAAGTTCTATGCACTTTACAATATGGCACTAGAGAACATCAGGGAGCACGGGCTGGTAGTATTCACTGCCCGCGGTTAACCTGGGAAGGTTTCACTCAAAACGTTTCTTCTTGGGACATGATTTTCAACAGAAGGGGTATCCGATGCTTTTTGCAGAGGAGTTCATTTTCAGTGCTCAGTGACAGAATGCTAAGGGTGAGCTCTGGGTACAGAAGAGTGTGAACATCACTTTTGAAAGGAGGCTTTGGAGGCTTGAATATTCCCCTCTCCAACTTACCTAAATTTTCTACACTATGTCTAAAACCAAGAAGACTTGCAACGCCTAGTGCGTAGCGCCAAGGCGTTGTTGTACTTGACGGGGGCCGAGCCGGGGCCGGCTTTTGAACCCTCCAAGCCTTGCTCCGGGATTTTTCATTTCAATGGCACAAACCCCGAGCCCGCAAGCTCTGCTCCCCAGGGCACGGCGACCCCGCAGGACAGGGCAGCC
>NW_010388810.1:0-218 GCF_000710305.1 Buceros rhinoceros silvestris | reverse complement strand
TACTAATTGCCGACAAAGTGATTTACAGCCTCCTGCGCAGTCCCCTGCTTACTCCCCCCTACCCCCGGAGAGCAAGGAATCAGTGGGCGAAGCTGAGAGCATGCTTGACTCCGAGCCTTCGGAGACAGAGGCCCCGGGAGCTGTACCTGCGCCATTGGGGGGGGGGGGGGGGGTCGGGCAATTATAACCGCGTCACGGGAGGGAAGGGTGCGCGATTG
>NW_010388809.1:15620-17594 GCF_000710305.1 Buceros rhinoceros silvestris | reverse complement strand
ACCCGTCCCCCCCACCCCCAAACCCCCTTCTTCCTGGGCTCAACTTTATTCCTTTATTCTCTACTTCCTCCTCCCGAGTGTCACAGGAGGATGAAGAATGAGGGTTGCAGTCATTACATGTTGCCTCTGCTGCTCCTTCCTATTCACACTCCTCCCCAGCTTCAGTGTGGGGTTCCTCCCATGGGACACAGTTCACCATGAACTTAACAAACGTGGGTCCTAACCACAGGCTGGTGTTCTTCACGAACTCCAGCCTGGGTCCTTTCCACAAGGAACAGACTGCTCCAGAGGGCTCCTCCATGGGGTCACAAGTCCCATCAGCAAACCTGTTTCAGCATAGGCTTCTCTCCGTGGGGTCACAGGTCTGCCAGGAGCCTGCTCCAGCACAGGCAGGCTCTTTGTGGGATCACAGACTCCTTCAGATGCATCCACCTGCTACAGCATGGGGTCCTCCATGGGCTGCAGGGTGCATACCTGCTTCATTCTGGATCTTTATGGCCTACAGAGAGATAGCCTGCCTCACCACAGACTTCACCTCGGGCTGCAGGGTAATCTCTGCATTGGTGTCTGGAGCACTTCCTCCCTTCCTCCTTCACTACTCTTGTGTCTCTCTCACATATTGTCACTCTTCTAGTTGCTGGTTTTTCCCCTCTTCTTAAATGTGTTATCACAGAGGCACTACCAAATCTCTGCATTGGTGTCTGGAGCACTTCCTCCCTTCCTCCTTCACTACTCTTGTGTCTCTCTCACATATTGTCACTCTTCTAGTTGCTGGTTTTTCCCCTCTTCTTAAATTGGGTATCACAGAGGCACTACCACCATCGCTGATGGGCTCTGTTTTGGCCGGTGACGGATTGGTCTTGCAGTTGTCTGGTCTTGGCTCTGTTGGACACAGGGGAAGCTTCTATCAGCTTCTCACAGAAGCCATCCCCTACTAACAAAACCTTGTCAACCCACTACATTGTGTAAAGAAGGCCTGCAATTTTCCTATATGGAAATAATAATTTCAATATGCAAAATGACAAACAGTACCTCTTCCTACTGCGTGTCCAAAAGAATTAATATATGTTAGTCGTACAAGAGAATAATGTGACATCATGCACTAGAAGTTTCAGCAACTGACCCTACTTGCATTCTATTTTTGAGATGTTTCTTTTTTGCTATTCAAAAGTTCCTGTATTAGGTTTTATTTCCTTGGAAGTCTATATGAATTGTTCAGTACTTAAGAACAACAAGGGCACAAATCTATTACCATTTTCTTTCACTACTATTTTAATGTTGCTTTGATTTAGAACCTGGTTTTTCATTTTATTCATTTGTTTGTTTATTTAAAGCAAGAAAAGCAATAAATACCCACACTGAAGAGCCTTTTAGACCAGGAAAAAGTTTTTTTATGGTTTTCAGAAAACATCTTGAAGTGAAAACTAAAATGATAACATGCAAATAGGCACTATTCTTATATTTTACATGAACACAAATACAGAATGGAGGATGTTTTACATTTGGACTTTAGCTCCACCTGATATCTTCAAACAGCTATGGATAGCCTGTTTGTACATATAAGGAGCAGTAGGATCAATTTTATTTCAGATGAACGTGTCTTACACACCAATCTGATAGAAATGATGTACTTCTGAGAAGCATCATAAAGCAGCACTTGAAGAAGTAAAGGTCTAGATGCAAATCTGTGATATGAACAAAAAGAAAAATACATGCAAATTCATACTGCTCAAGTGCAAAAATGTGGCAAAGATATTATACTCTAGCAATAAGTCTTATCAACCTGTTGTGAAAAAAAAGAGAAAAAGCTTCTACAAACGTACTGTTGCCAGTAACCAGGAAAATTCTGCAAAGTTCACTTGGATTAATGAAATAGAGTCCATAAATATTGAGATCTGTGAGTTTAGGTGGATCTTGCATATTCTCAAGCTTCCCTGAAAGTAAAAAAAAAAAAAAAAAAAAAGGAAAAAAAAA
>NW_010388809.1:7474-15574 GCF_000710305.1 Buceros rhinoceros silvestris | reverse complement strand
ACTCCCCCGAAAAAAAAAAAAAAAAAAAAAAAAAAGGCAAAAAATAAAGGACAAAGGTAGAGATATTAGTCAGCTAAACTCACTTTGCACCACAGAAAACAGAATTTCCTCAAGTGGCACAAAGCCAACAAAAATAATAAAGTCACTACCCCTATCAGCCACCTAATGCTTTATTTTATAGAAGGGGATACAGACAGGAGAGATTTTTGTTATTTCCAATAAGTCATTGATTTCAGGTCACAGTATGCTTGTTCCAGAGGTACTAGACATTGTTGACATCATCCTGCAACCTCAGCTTGATCTGGAGTCAAGCAGCTGGTTCCTATGGACCATTTTAATGCATTCCCACTGGAAGTTAACTCATTTTTCCTTCAAATAATAGAATGTATAGAGATACGGGCATTTTCACAGCAGCATTTTTCTCTCAGACATACATATGCACACACATAAGTAACACTGTCATCTGAACAAAACACATTTTCCACCCTTTCTCCTAAAATTACATCCATTCATAATCACATAGCTGGTGAAGTTAGAAATATTGAAGAACTATTACATTATTTAAACTATCCTTCTGCCAGTGTTGGTTTATATCTTACAAATTATTTCCTTTTTTGTTTCAATATTTCAATTTCTTTATTTTGTTTTAAAGTTTCAGGTCTAATTGATATCACCATGAGATAACTATTTGTCTTCTTTCATTCTACTTTTTCATTTTCTTAATTTCACACTTTTATATTAATTTATAATTGATGTTGTTATTCTTTTGAGCCACATTTTTTCTGCAAATTTAACACTTGCAGACAGAGAAGCTGTCCTTCTTTACTTTAGTCTTTAAAAAATTTTGGGATCAAATTAATCAATTTTCTAATAATCTTCTATTCAGTAAAGGTGTTCATCATTAAAGGACTTTAGACCATACATAGGACCAGTTCTTCATAGTCAAGGCCTGGGTGTTACAAGACTTAATTTTCATTTTTCTTTGGTCACAAATTGTAAATAATTGTACCTCTCTACAGAGGTTCGTGATCTGTACCATACTACGATTAAAACAACTGCATTTGATGCTGCTAACATATCCTTTGTATAGCCCTAACTTTGTTAGTTAAATATATACTTAGAGGTGTCAGTGAACAATTTACGCAGAATTAAGTTAGAGAAATAAGAACTAGACAATATGGTTTCGTCTGAAGGATTGAGGAGATGTCAGTCTGGTCAACAAACCATAAAGAACAGTAGAGAACTGCTGTTCAGGAAGAGAATAGGCGAAAGGTAATTCCAGCAGGGGGAGACTCACAGACCACCTATTTTAATAATACCGCCTACTCAAAAGAAAATAACAGAAGTAAATTTTTGAGCATGCGAACTAATTTACATACTAGCCGAAGAAATTGTAACCAATCATTTAGCAGAATAACAGTGCATAAGTATTAGGAAGATGAATACTTCTTGAGACAGGCCCCCATTAATGCATGTCAAGGCAACAAAGGAAATACCCCTACTCTGTGCGTCAACTGGTTTTACACACCGGGTAAATAAACCCAGTCTTGGGACAAAATAATAAATGATGTATGACGTGATTTGGCTATGAATCCAGAACCCTTTTTTTTCAAAAAGTTGGAAAAAAATATTATTTGATTTGATTTGATCAAAGAATCGCTTCTATATGAACTGTTGATCCATCACATGCTCATCCATGTCATGCTCTGGAAAGCAGGAGAGTCTCTTTATCTCCATATCATCTGCATTTGCAATGGCAAATTTCTTAAAAGAAATATGCTTTGAGAAAAGGTAAGGGAATTTCACATAAAATCCTGTCCTTGTGATATCATCTGAAACAGGCGGATCTGGAACCAATGTATTGAGTGCAAATTATTGCACACTTTGCTTTGACTAACAAAATGCTCCAGAGATTTCTGAGATGCGTAGCCATAGGGAGCTGTCTGGCTGCATGAGGATTTGTACGTTTTTTAACACATCTTTCAACTTAATCAGATATACAAATGCTCAACCTAGCACACAGGGAAATTATGTGGATTTGTCACGCTGCCTGAAGGGCTTCGGGATCTGTGAACCAATGAATACTTTACACTGAACCATGAATGTAATTTGTTCATCTATAGCAGAAAAAATATGGGTATTTGCCATATTAATGTTTAAGAATCTCATAAAAATAAATAATTCTAATGGAATGTAGTTTAAGTTTTTCATTAGCAGTTAAAAATATTACCTTTATTTTCCAACATATAGTAAATTAGTACTTGTCTGTATACGAGAAGGACTGTAAAAAGCAGAGATGAATTACTACACATCTCCTAATTATAGCAATTCAAAACCTAGGATGAATGCAAAGGCAAAAGCTGTATGTGTTAAAATGCCTGGTAAAAAATGCACTAAACTCCCTCTTTTGTCCCTCTGGTACACACTTGTTATTCTTTATCACTTAAATAATACTAATCGTAGTCATATGCTGGTCTGCAGTATCAGGTTAAAAAAAGGGTCTATAAAATCTATTCTGTGTCACACAATAAGACTTCTAGTTGACTTTTTAAAAGCTTATAACAATTTTGCAAACTGATAGAGAACAATGCAATTCAGCTGTACACATATTTTTAAAATCATTGAGCTTTTTTTTTAAAGTCATCTTTAATTTGAGGATTTGTGTACTCTGATTTTAACAAAAATAAGAGTTGAAAAAAACAAAAGTAGCAACACTTAAGCTACGATCACATTACTGAGGGGCAAAGGATCGGTTTTTTTCTCTCGTCCATCTTTTTCTCTTGTCCCTTTATTCATAAAATTATGTGTAACCAACGTGGCTTGTGGTTTGCTTTTTTTTTTTGCCATGGGTTTTTTCCCTATGCTGGTTGATATTTTCTTTAAATAATATTCTTCAAATGTTATTAAGAGTTACCCACTAAATTTTTTTGATGGATTTTTTTTTAACTGTCCCTGTGTTTATTTACACTACTGATATTTGTAACTCAAATAACTCACTACAAACACTGAATGATATTTTCCAAATTAAAAATACCATTACTTTTTATAAGCTCTGTTTCTAGTTCATTGTTATTTTCAAAGGCTGCTTTCAGAAGAAATAAGTCAAGAATGCTACTATGAAGTCAAGCACATCCTGGATAACTGCATATTCATAACGAGACTGTTTATTTTTAGCTAGTGGAGTTACATCTTTCTTTACTTTTTTACAGTTTACAGCACATCAGATTTGTCCTTACTGGGTAAAGAATGGACCTCACTTTGCTTCTACTTTTGTAAGACGATCATCACTGAAACTGGCATAAGAATAATTGACATCAGAATCAGACCCATCAGTAAGGCTGACAAGAAACTTTCAGAGTATTTTGTCATCATATACAATATCAGTCAATTCAAATTAAAGTAGTGCACAGAAACATCACTTTTAATCATAAGGTATATGAAAAGAGAAGAAACCTATTTTTGTGTTAATTGTAATAATTTTTTAATTTTAATTTTCAGAAACACTTTCATTTCCATTTTTTTCAATGCCATTTTCAAACTATTGAAATTGGAATGAAGAATTATGATTTTTTTTCAAAATGAAATGTTTCAGCTAAAAAATACAAAATTAAAAAAAAAAATCCACTCAGAAATTCAAAATAATTTGACTTTGTATTGTTCAGAGAAGCAAAAATTTACATTTTCCTAAGCTCCCAACTAAAATAAAAAATATGTTTTCCATAATGATATACCAATAGGCTCTTTACAACATTTTCCCCTCTAGTATAATCTCTTTGTTTCCCCCAAAAGTATTTATCAGTAGTTAAATTTTAACTGTTAATTAATATTCCTGAGATGCATTGAAACCTGCAGTCCATGGCATTGCTTGTTTTCTATTGACTAGATTAAGATTAGTGTTTTAATTAATTAATGGATTACTACATTGGTTCAAGAATAGAGATGCTTTTCACATCACCCTTGAGAACTTCTGTCTTACAATATACTTTTGTGTCACAGTCACAACTCTTATTTTTGACCTGAGTCATCAAAGTACGTGACTTGAAGCTGAATCTCCAGTACGTTTTCTTAGAGACATAAGCAACTATAACTTCACACAAAACCACGGATGCCAGTTTTTTAAAAAATATATATTAAATGTAACTTAGAAAATAAATACTATTTTCCTAATCTGAAAAGCTGTCACATCTTATTTCAATAGTTTCCACGTGCTCAGTTATATGTACGATGCATATGTTCAAAATTCTAAACTGAAAAATTAAGTATTACTGGTTTACAAAAAAGACTGTTGTACATAGACATTACAGTCTAGGAGAGTTCTTGCCCATCCCCAGGATGCAACAAGAATCATTCAAGGATGGTAAGATTTTCAGGCGTTTGGATTAACAGCCAGTGTTAAGGGTTAGGGCTGGACTGGCCAGTAGGAAATGCCAGATGCTCTCTATTACCACCCGCTCCCTCCCCAAAAAGGGAAGAGGAAGGGAATAATGGAGAGAGACTTATGGATTGGAAAAGAAAACTACAACGGCTTTAATGAAAAGAATAACAATAAAATGAAATACGGACTAATATATAGAAACCCGATACTGAACCCAATCCTCCTGACAGCAATTACATCAGCATTACCGCTGATGCTGTGGGCAGGTGCTGGGGAAGTCCCAGACTGGACTCAGCAACAGACAGGAACTGGATCGGATTCGAGAGCCAGATTCTGAAATTGGGTTCAGTAATGCACAGACTGGGATCGAATCACAGAATCACAGAATGGTAGGCTTTGGAAGCGACCTCTGGAGATCATCTAGACCAGCCTCCCTGCTAAAACAGGTTCACTTAAGGCAGGTTGCAGAGAATTGTGTTCAGGCAAGTTTTTAAGATCCCCAGAGAAGGAGACAACGCAACCTCTCTGGGCAGCCTGTTCCACTACTCTGCCACTCTCAGAGTGAAGTGTCTCCTCATCTTCCTGTGTTCTAGTTTGTGACCCTTGCCCCTTGCCCTGTGGCTAAGCACCACTGATAAAAGTCTGGCCTCATCCTTCTAACACCCACCCTTCAGATATTTATAAGCATTGACAAGACCCTCTCTCAGTCTCCTCTTCTCCAAGCTAAACAGACTCAGGTCCCTCAGCCTTTCCTCATAAAAGAGATGTTCTAGTCCCCTCATCATCTTTGTAACCCTTTGCTAGGCTCTCTCCAGTAGCTCCTTGTCTCTTTTGAACTGGGGACCCCAGCACTAGACACAATACTCTAGATGTGGCCTCATCAGGGCAGAGTAGAGGAACAGGAGAACCTCCCTTGACCTGCTGGTCACACTTAATCCACCCCAGGATACTACTGGACAACAGAGTCTTCCCTGGATGCCAACCGCTGAAGAAGAGAGCTTGATCCTTGTGATCCTCCAGCTTTATACAAATACGACATATATTGATGGAACACCTTGTTGGTCAGTATAGGGTCACCTGTCCTGTCCGCTCCTCCCCACAGGTGCGGCCTCTAACTTACTGCACCCCCACTGTGGCACACAGGGTTTAGCAGTGACCTTGCTCTTCACAGGAGAAAGTATAAGCAGGAGCCTTTCTGCACACCAGTCCCTGGTGGTAATCGTAAACACCAAGAGTTGTCACTTCTAGCAGCAGACACTGCAAAAATGAGCTGTTAACTTCAGGCAGTGCAGTCCCTTAGAAGAGACTGAGCTGGAAAGTAAAATCACTGAACAGAATTAGTTCTGTTCTAACTCAAGCCAAGAAAAAGAGGTTCAATAACATGGGAACCGAAGCTGCACTGACATTTCTAATGTGTTGGACTTGCTGCAGATCTGAGCATCAGGATCTGGCTACAGATGTAGCCAGCTTGGTGTCATTTCTGTGAGAGTAAGAAATTCATGGCCTCCAGCGAGGCAAATGACTTCAACACTTATATACCCCATGACTCCCTCTTAGACAGGATTTTACTCATGTGAATTTTTTTTTTTCAGGGAACCCGTAAGCCCTTCCACTTTTGAGCAGCCACAGATGCAGATCTACATACTATTTAACAGGCAGGTAACGTGATGAATTCTGAAGAGGTCATGGCAACAAACAGTGGACATCATCAGATGAGCTGCTCAAGCACCAAGGTCATGTCCACGGAACAAGGGTGACCCCCTTAGAGGTGAGAGCAAGGATTTGCGGAGCCTCAGCTTTTAAGACAGAGCTCGAACACCACAGACAATCAGAGGAACCCCAGCCAGTGCAGAGATGGGGATGGGGAAGTGACAGAGTTGAAAGGATTAAATGAGCTTGGTTTTTCCAGAAATCACACATTACAAAAAGTAGGCTATGTTGTGACTTCAGTGTCAAATCAATGAAACCTGAAATATACGAATGTGTTATTTATGGTTCCTTATATTAATCACAAAATCACAGAATAATTTGGTTGGAGAAGACTTTTAAGATCATTGAGGTCAACTGCTCACTCTGCCCTACTAGGGTCCATAAACCACATCCCTCAGTACCACATCTACACATCTTTTAAAAACTTCCAAGGATGGGCACTCAACCATCTCCCTGGACAGTCTGTTCCAATGCCTGACAACCCTCTCTGAAAGAAATGTTTCCTAATGTCCAACCTAAATCTCACCTGGCACAACTTGAGGCCGTTACTTCTTATTCTGTCACATATTACATGGGAGAAGAGACTGACCCCAACCTCGCTACAGCCTCCTTGCAGGTAGTTGTAGAGAGCAATAAGGTCTCCCCTCAGCCTTCTTTACTCCAGGCTAAACAATCCCAGTTCCCTCAGCCTCTCATCATAAGACTTGTTCCCTAGACTCTTCACCAGCTTTGTTGCCCTTCTTTGGACACTCTCTAGCACCTCAGTATCCTTCTTGGAGTGAGGAGTCCAAAACAGTATTTGAGGTGTGGCCTCACCAGCGCTGAGTGCAGGGAGACAATCACATCCCTGCTCCTGCTGGCCACACTATTGCTGATACAAGCCAGGATGCTACTGGCCTTCTTGGCCACCTGGGCACACTGCTGGCTCATATTCAGCCAGCTGTCGACCAACAGCCCCAGGTCCTTTTCTGCTGGGCAGCTTTCCAGCCACTCTTCCCCAAGCTTGTGGCGTTGCATGGGGTTGTTGTGACCCAAGTGCAGGACCCAGCACTTGGCTTCATTGGATCTCATACAACTGGCCTTGGGTCATCGAACAAGCCTGTCCAGATCCCTCTGTAATGTTACAGGTGTTTTATCATAGCCTTTTCTCTTCACCTGGAACAATATTCAGTTCAATATTTTTCATTCTGCTGTAACCAGAAGGAAAGAATAATTAATCCTGCAAAATTGAGAAACATGTAGCCTCTGGAAGATACTGTGGAGCTTAGAACTTAACAGGACCCTGGGCCCAGAAGGTCTGCATCTTACAAGAGTAAGTGTGTCATTTCTGTGAGAGTAAGAAATTCATGGCCTCCAGCGAGGCAAATGACTTCAACACTTATATACCCCATGACTCCCTCTTAGACAGGATTTTACTCATGTGAAAACAGGTGTCTTGGCTCTCTCAGCTCCTTCTGACTGCATTGGTAGCCAAATCCTGCTGAGTTTGGAGGCATACCTGCCTTTTTTTTTTTTTTCACCTTCAAGCCCTGAAGATAATGCTTGATTAAACCAAGCCCAAATAGCTATGAAAATATGCAATACAAATTATGGATCAAAGCACATATTTTTTTTACACAGAGGAGGCAACTATATGATAACACTATTTCTTCTTTGATTTATGAGACTGAATTACAGAGGATGGGCTCTGCAGTCTTAGTTAATGTATTGTTCATCTTAATTGCGTAAACAATGTCAGCCAGGTGGTAAGTAAGAGGCCTCACTCCTCCCGCTCTTAAACCTTTGAGTAATCATAATGACAGTGAGGCCGTCAAGACACTCTAAGAATAGTATTTAACCTCCTCAAAAGCAGTTAGGTAACCACGGCTCGGTCTCCACTCTATCACAGTTAAAATAAGAGCAAGGCAAATAATTTTCTTTTTACCTGTTAGCTGTAAATATTTTTACCCATTTATTTTACCTGAATATTTAATTTAAAGTTGCATATTTTTACCTGTGAGCTGGGCTGTAGGGAA
>NW_010388809.1:0-7386 GCF_000710305.1 Buceros rhinoceros silvestris | reverse complement strand
TAGGGAAAAGATAGTGCTTAACATAGACTCAACAAACTAGAGATGCACCAAACTATTTGTACATTGATCTCAACACTTGCAACACTTTGGGGATAAGGTACAGATTTTCATTTTGGCAGTGACTAGCAGTTAACCATCGATCCAACAGAGAGAAAGCTGCTATTTGTGGAAATGTTAAACCATTTGCTGACAGAATTCTGAAACTGTTTGGAAAAGGACTGAGGTGATGACTTACTTTTCAAGTTCTCCTATACCCAGATGACATATATCATGTACAAAGAGCTATTTTAAAGACCAAATCTGACAGACAAATGTTCTTTTAAATGTGTTCATAAACACACACGCATGCGTGTGACCTGAAGTCTACAGGTTATATATAGAATGTTTCAACAATTATATACGGATAGATGCTAAAACAGAGCAGAGAAGCCTGTGGAAGGAGAAATAAGTAACTTTAGGCATGTCTTATCTCACCTCATTTCAGCCATCTAAAACATTGGCATCTGACCCAAGGTAGTTGACTGGGTTGCCGCTATGGTCAATGGACAAAGAAGGAAGCCCAGAGAGGGGACACATCCTGTGCTAGGACTGGTATCTAAGGTAGATAGGATGAAAGAATCAATGTGGGTGACAAAGTGACACCAGACTCCCAATTTTACCCAGAATCAGCCAGGGCGATTCCCACCTTCTTTGTTCACCGAATTACTAGCACTGTTTATCATCTATCTAAAACATGCCATTGTCATGTTTTCCGAACACACCAAATATTTACTCGTTTATTAAAAATTGCCTTGGAAATATTACCAGCCATTTATCAGGGTTTTACACAAACAGCATCGCACTGATAACTACGCACACAAGATATTGCCAAATGCTGACCCGCTGAACAATGTTTGCGCTCTAACAGTGGATTCAGCTGGCATGCAGGAAGAAAAGAATTGTAAGAGTTTATCTAACGCGGTCTCAGCCAGTCCTTGTCTCATTGCACACACCTTTAGACTCTCCACCAGAATACTCTGTTCTCAGAATGGATGAAGGCCTCCATATTTTGGCTCCTAGAGCGTTCTGCCTTTATCTTCATGCCAGCTTGCCTCCCTAAGTAGTTTGTAACAACTGAGCTTCACTTTCTTACAAATCAAAAAAATAAACACTTTTACTAACAGTTTTATCTCTTTGACAACTCTCTTTGTCAAACCGAAGTTCATGCCTTTTCAAAAGCAGAATCTCTAGCACTAAGAAATTGCAATACTGTCCCTCACTTGTGTCTTGGGAATGCTGACAGGGATGGATTGTGCACTTTGTTTAGATATTTGTTTATTTTTGCTTATTTTGCACACTGCTTCCTAGTAAGTTAATCGGTATACCGGGACTGTTCATAACTAACCATAAAGCAAAGAGATTTCAGTGACCAAGGCAATTTGATCAAATGATGCAAAAATAACATGAAATGCCACCAAAATATGTAATGTCCAATAAATTTTCTTCGGTATTTTAGATTAATACCTTAATACATAATAATTTCATATCTGTCATAACTTTCAGTGTGCTTCTAAGTCACTCATTAAAAGTGAGCTTATAAAAACCCCAGCCAACCTCCTTAAAAATCCAATTTTGCAAATCTTTCATTATTACAGATATTTATTAATACAGTAACCTGATAGACAAAATGCTGAGTGAGTTCTATTGGTTCTTATCCCCTCAAGTACTACTAATCCCCTCAAATACTGCTATAGTGTGTGTCCTACAAAAATCCCTTCTACATCTCACCAGGGGTCCTAACAGAGATTCAGAATTATGGGAAACTCATTTACTAAATTAATCATAATCAGCAGTTTGAACTGGCTTGTTAATTTAGGTTTTTCTTTTAATTTAATTGCGTATGAATATTGTCATGTAATATTTTTATGGGCTTTTTAAATAACTACATACCAGACGGTGTTCCCTTAAAAATAACCGTTTTTAAACCACTTACATTTAATCTTTTCAAAAGTAAATTAGTTATACCAAATTTTACCTTGAAAATGGCTTGTAACATATATTAAGATAGTAGAAGTAGATAAATTAGTGAAAAGACAGGAATGAGAGCTCTGTAAAAAGGCTGAGTATTTATGTACTTAAACTAAGACTTATTCTTTATAGGGAAGCCAACAAAGGCTTTGATGGCTTGTTTGTTTTAACCATAAGCTGTAACTTTTCCATATTCATGGATTTTTTATAGTGCATGCTATTTTTCACCTCACTTTTTTGGATTCACCTAGTACAGAAGACAAGGACTAGTTGCCCCCTTATCTTGTAACAGTTCTTTATGAAGGACAGCCAATAAGAAACAAAGAAGTTACAATCATACACCAAGAGTATGGGCTCAGAAAGAAAATGTAAAACAACTCTGACAGTGTTAATGCTATCCACAATAAGTTCGCATCCCAAAGACACTTAAATCTCTGTTTAACTTTATGCACCAAATGATCAATCCCATTGAGTTCTGAGAAATTCTCCTATGAATAAAATTAAACTTCTGCATAAATGTATAAAGAGGTCAAGGCATTCATTTCTTCTCTTTTATGGAAGATTTTAATTTTCTTAAATGCCTTTTGTGAACGCGTCTCAGCTTTTCTGCATCCAGTGTCATGGTTCTGCACTAAGAGCACCACAGGTTGTAAGTGAAGGATAGAGGAAGGGAAAGGTTCTGCTCTACGTTTTATTATTGTTCCCTCCCTAGTTAGCTTGGCAAAGTAATTTAATATCTTTGTGTCTATAGAATGAAGACTGCTACTGCGACATTTTTTGAAACACTTCAAATCTGTCATTGAAAAAGATATGACTATTCAATGTGGTATCATAAATACATTACAAGAGTGAAGAGTGAAATGGGAAAAAGAGGAAAACTATTTAAAAATAAGCAATTACAATAAAAAAATAGGGATGGAAGAAGTAAAATAATGCACATTTTCTTCATTCACTGTGTCTGGAGTTTCCCTCATTCATGAAATTGAACTTTAGGGAATTGCTTCCACTCCCCATCCCTCATTCCTGTGAAAGCGATGATCATAACACAATAATATAACAGAGCACAAAGTGACAGTTTTGTTGGCAGAGGTAGAGGTATGCCAAATATTGAGAAAATAAGAACAAGAATTCTTAATTGAAACTGAATGGCAGTTCTCTCAGAGAAAGAATGTGCACACACTCATTTCTCAAGCAACTTGATCCATTGTGTGTTATCCCTATGTCTGATTAATCCCTGATTGGAGTTTTTTATACAAGAAAGTACGTCACCTGGGTTGTCGATGACTATGTCTACAACATGCTTTAAGACATTTCCAAAAATCAATCCCATAAGGTATGTTCATTCACTTCAGGCCTTCATGCTCATAACAACACATCCCAGGCACATCCACAAGCACAACAAACAAGGAGTCTTCACACATCAAACCTCTCCCACAAGCTTTCACAGCATGCCTGCAAAACTTGTTCTGGGGTTTATCTGACTGCCGTACCCTGTATCACAGCATGGGAAGCATTATTTAACTTTGTACCAGCATCTTTGAAGCAATTTGGCAACGGAGGAAGAAACATGGACTGCTGACTTTTGCCTGTCCCTTCCCGCTGCCTTCCTAGTGGTGATATCTAAAATTGAAGATACGCTCCCATCTACACACAGATTTCTCTCCCTTGAACTCTCGAACAGCAGCTCAGCCTCCACTCTACCATCTTACACGACTAGGACACAATAGTATGTCCTGTGGTGCCCTTCATTACCTCCTCTGAATCAAGACTAGGAAGCTGCTCAATCTACATCCAAAGACACAGCACAGACCCTGCAGATGAAGGAATGATGAGGAAGAAAGTCTCTTTAGGGTCATATAAATGAAATGTGTGTGTACACGTGTGCGTTTGTAGATGTGCAGGAAGTAAAAGATGGGAATTAAGGCACTCCTTCACAGTGTCGGTTTGGGAGACAGTACCGTGTACATTTTATTTCTCATGGGATTTGAAATATAATACAGGATAAATTGCCTTTGCTGTTTTCATTCATGGAACTCTTAACAACAGAAGCAATTTTATTGTAAATAAATGAATGTGATTCATAACTAAGCTTTAAAATTATTTTCATTTTGATTCTACAAAAAAGGTTGAGAATTCTTGTGTACTAAACTTCCCTCTCTTCAGCTTTCATTGCACCATGTAGAATTTTAAAGTTTTCTAATTCACATCCTATGTCCAAAAATACAACAGGAAGAAAAATGTATATAGCTATTTAAAAAAATATGTTTGCATAAGTCACAACTTCTATATTAAAACCACAGAGGTAGTAGAACTTCAGTGCAAAAGTTCAACCACATAATTAATGCCTGTTTGTACCTCACAAGGCAAGTCACCCATATCTTTATTTCTAAGTGCCTAATCGCAGTTACTCTTTAAAGCTAATTGTTCGAATGTTTTGCATAATAAAGATCAAACTGAAGAAAAATGTGCAAATTCAGAATCATAAAGAGTTAATTAATAAACCATTTAGACCAGTATTCCTCACTGGGTCACAATCCAAACCTTTTAAACTACTGAAAAATGAATTTATGGTGAAGTTTCTCTTTTCTATCAATTACATTTAAAGTGTGAAGATTATTACTAATTATAAAATGTGTAATTAGTCAGCCAGACCTTTGCAGCCAGTGCAACTTATTCTGCATGTATCAGTCTGTTCTGTTCTGCTCTCAACCAGACATTTCCAACTGTGGCCATGCATGTGGGTGCAGAGGTGTATTTTATGTCAATAATATTTTAAAATTTTATTCTAGCATTAAATTCTATTCTACAGCACTTCTTAAATTTTAACAATATGTGCTTCTGGTCCCAACAGGTTCATAGTTTAAAATAAACTTGTTGAGACATGTTGCAACCAAGGAAAGGAGAGAAAGGCAGGACACTGCATTAGTGAAGACAACCAGAAAGGAGAGAGTGAACCCAGAATATCATCAAAGTTTTCTCTGGACAGAGGAAAAAAAAATGACATTAACTCCTGCAAGTCCTTCTACAGCAACAGGTGAAAGGGCAGATATCAGAAGGCTTCATAATAGCTGGTATGTGGTTTCCTGACTTAAGGTATGCCACACGCCTTCTGAATTCAGGGATGTTTGTAAAGGCTCACTTTAAATTATAACAATGCTTCTTCCTAAGCAGCTGATCAATTGTCAACTTATGATTTTTGATAACTTACGGGCAGGGGTGCAGTGGTAGATTGCATCCATTCATGAAGGATCCCAGAGCACAGGCTGGGCTTGCCTGTGGCTGACACCTGCTGCTTACAGGGACTGTGTGGTGGTTTTCAGCCATGTACCATTGCCTTGCTGGAGGAAAGGGGCTGCAAGTACTGCAGCAACACAGAGGTCCTACCTGAGCCTCACATCCCCCTGGGCTTCTGCCAGGCACAAAGCCAGCATGCATCCCCCTGCCTGCATCTCTCTGCTTCCTGGGCACAGGAGGAGTCAGAACACTCATCCTGCTCTTGGACACTCCGACAGCAGCTTGCAGGAGGGCACGGGACAGCCACCCCACTGCTGCAGTGATGACCTTACCCCAACTTGGTGTGAGGCCTCTGGAAACACCAAGAGGAACAGAGCAGAAAGAGAAGATGGAAACAAATTGAGGGGAAATATGCTACTAAAAGGACAAGATAAGGAGATAGATGTGAACATTTTTCTGATTGCTTACTAGGACTTGGGAGGATTTTTTGTTTCTCCCAAACTGACAGGACTGGACCCCATATCAGGTCAGCGATACCTGTCCTTTCCTGGACAGGTTCAAAGGCTCAGTTTAAGTATGTCTTGTTACAAATGGCAAGTCTCCAGCACAGAAATTTTACAAAAAGTCTGATTTCCATTCAAAGTAGAAACAGAAACAGACCTATGGAAGGGGATACCCAAAGAAACTGAGGAGTCAAACAGAGAATTACTTCCAGAGAATTACTTACCGGCCCACTATCCACTTTAGGAGCTAGCTAAACAAGGTTCATCTCACATAACTTCAGACATTTACATGTGAACATGAAAAGGGGCAACAATCAGCGTGTGAATGATCTAACTTACTGCAGCAAGATTAAATGAAAAACATTATAGAAGCACCTGTTTCTATTTGTTGACTATATCAGGACACTAAACAGCCCAGATACACACATCTACATTTAAGTTTTCTTCCATCTGTCTACCTTTTAGCAATCTGCCCAAAACTGGATAGATTAATTCCAACCCATATCTCATTCATAGGCCAGTTTTCCAAGGAATAGTGTAGAGAAGGGGACTGACAAACATCTCCATCTTGTAGAAACAGTCAAGGAAGGAACCTTGTTCTTCACTGTGTGATGTTTTGAGGTAAATTAAGAAAGTTGCTGTTTAAACTTCACTTCTTATCTGTATTTCCACATAGCGGAAACAATACTGTGGGGATAGAATTCAAAGAGCAATTAATAGAGTATAAAATTAGAATATGGAAAATATTCTGATACTACAAATGCTTATGAGAAGCCAGTAACACTGGAGCAAACACATGAGAAGAAATACTGAGCAATGGAAATACATGGCTAAGAGACAAAAACGAGTGCAAGACCTATAGAAGGAAAAAGATTAGGCAAGGCTCTATAAGTGAGATGAAAGGATTGTATTAAATATACTAAGAGAGAAGAAGCCAGAGGAGGCATATAAAAAGAAGAGATGAGATTAGAACAGCTTCCTGTCAGTGCATTTGAGTATAATATTTTTGTAGTTTTGTCATGAAATATTTCTTGGTCTTTTTCACCCACGTGTTTAAAATGCGTATAAAATAGAAATATGATAATATCTAAGCATTTAACTGAAAACAGGTTAACGATTTTTTCTCAACTCTGTGTCACTTTTGAACACAGAGCACAATGTTAAGTGTTTGAAACTATTTACATTTGATGGCTTCCTTTTTGCACGGTGACCTATTTACTTCAAAAGCCTTGTGATACAGCAAAAAATAAAGCACAGACAAAAATTTAATGCTAATAAAAATATTAAGTTTATGAAGAGTAACATTATAAGTTAGTGTGTGATGTTTTCTTTTTTTCAGGTATGTTTTTAATTTTTATAAGATGACATCAAAAGTGTCATCATGGCTTGGCTTTGCGGACGGAGATTTGGGAAGGGCTTTACCCACGCTTACTGCAAGTGCGCTGATGGCTGCAAAGGCCAATGCGGGATAGGCAAGACCGGTTGCAAAAAGCACACCAGAAGGTCTCCTTGGGTGGTATAGTTGAAGCACGGTCCTTTCTGCACTGTCTTTTCTCCTCAAGACTGATTCTATGCGTGGTCTCAAAGGAGGCAGCAGCATTATGTACAGTATGTCTCCAAATCTCCCGATTGGGGGCCAGGG
>NW_010388808.1:0-49712 GCF_000710305.1 Buceros rhinoceros silvestris | reverse complement strand
TCGGCGGGGCGTCCGCAGCGGCAGCAACATCAATAAAATTCGGTGCTTGTGCTGGTCTCACGTCTGCCCCTTCCAGAACACCCGGCGTAAACACTTGTTCCAGAGGTTGTGTGAAGGAAGCACATCTCGGTCAGAGTTGCAGGGAAATAACTTCATCCAAGCTAACGCTAGGTTTCCCGCAAACATGCAGGAATCTGTGTTTTCATAGGTATATGGGTAAATCTGATGCTAAATTAGCGTTACTTTCATAGTAATTTGAATATATGGAGAACTGGAATATCCATATGAAAAGCAGTGCCAATAAATTCCCGGGAAGAGACATTTCCCTTCAGAATTACATTTTAAGTGAAGGATTATTATGCCAGCTGGCTATATGCCTTTGTAAATTTAACACTTCCCCCGATACTTGCTGAAGAACTATTGGTGTTGTTAAGCGTATTTAATTAACAGGTTGAATTGAACAGCCTGCGTCCATACAATAAGTGAATTGCACCAGAGACCATGTTTAAAAAAGGAAACCCCAGAATGTTCAATAGTTATATGGATCTTCTAAGTAAAAGTAGGTTAAATAGAACATGCTTTGAGTGGGAAGGGGAGGAAATGCTTGCAAAGCCCAACTTTCTGTGGGACTATTCAGAGTGAGGTGTTACGAGTGAGCTGTACTAGCACCTTGCAATCGAGCCCGAGAACAGTACAGCTACAAGAGCGGAGGAGCAGGGCAGCACTCAGTTATGACTCAAAATCATGTTTCAGATCCCTGCTTTTTTCCTGGCTCCCTGGAGGTAATAAGCTGCACTTGTTCTTTTCCTGGAGTACCTTTTCCCACCTCTCATGCCAGCTCAGCTGCACTAGCAGGTGCATTAAAGGGGGAGAGAGCCAGGAGTCCACCCACTCCCTTTCTGCCAGCCGGAGAGGGACGTACCAGGTCACATCTGGTGCTGTGGTATAGTGTGCGTAGGGTGTTAGGGGGGTCTGATAACCTCTTCCTTACCTCTGTGTGTGCATGAATAACTGTATTCACATGAGGATTCCATTAAAATGAATGACATTATTCTGGCGAGTAGATTCCCTCTTCCGTAGTAAGCTTGGTTTCTGAGTGAGGTGCACAAACCAGTGATGTTTTGGGTGATAGGAGTTCTATGCATCATATTCTGCAGCGTGTAACTTTTTAAGCTGATCTGTGAAATAGGTGGTAGGCATTGCTGGTTCTGTTTCATTGCAGAAATACCTCCTAATTCTGTTCTAATTCTTTCTGAGGGAAGGTTTAGAGATCGTAACATATGTTTACTTATTTTTTTCCGTAGGAGTAAACAACACTGCATCCTTTTCAGGCCTGTTTGCATATTCTTAAATTAACTATGTTTTCTGAGGGTTTTGCTATGTTTTTATTTTATTAGAATGAAAGTGTTTGTTTTTTAAATAAAGTTCATAGTCTTTCATTAGTTTTGACATGATCCGAACACAATGTTTTAGCCAGGAGGATCGTTTCAGTGAGAAATGTGCTATGTTTGTGCTGTTTCTCCTGAAATAATTGCAGCTGTGTAATGGTACTACTCTTTTTGGGTGGCAGAAATGGGTGAAGATGTTGTACTGTTTAGTATATTCATTTTCCTATGTGGGTGTTGCTACAATGCTAGTAAGTGCCTCCTAAAAGTGTCTCTGTACCAGAATAAATGCATGTGTAAGAATGGAGTTGTTTTGATTTATTTCTGCATGTGATGTTGTAACAATGTAGTGCTTGTATGCAGTCAAGCCTTAAAGCATCCAAAGAGACAGGGGTATTCTAATTTCGCTGTGTTGCTGTTGATACCACCAAGGGAAAGAACTAAATTTTCTTCTCAACTAATAAGGAAAAGGTAAAACATTAAATATTTCATGGTATCCAAGAGGGAAGATATAGAGTAAGTTTGTAAATGTGGTTATTAATAGGGTGTTTGTGGCACACATGCAAATGGACATCACAGTAAATTTTAACTATAGGCACATTTAGGAGAAAATTGGCTTGAACATGTAAGACATGGGAAAATTCTGGTATAGACTCCTGAGGACTCCCATTTATTTTTACTTTTCTGGTTCTGGATGCTTTCATGCATTTGCGGGAATACTTTGATGCATTTGGATACATTTCTTGATCCCATTCTCAGGTTTTTATGAATCTTTGTATGTTTATCTTATCTGAACAGTATTTTGCTATGTCATTTTGAGGGGCAGGCTGTGCTCCTGTGCCCTCCTGCCCCCTTTTTTTTGGTGTGAACACTATGTGGAAGCTGTGTCTGTAAACTCGATGCTCTGGGAACTGGTTACTCGCATCCTTGCGGGGTTTAGTCTCTAGTTTTATGGCTCCCTGCCCTGCCTGTGTTTCAGGGAAAACCTGGCTCTTCATCAGGCAGATACACCCTTGGAGAATTAAATTCAATAAGTATTACATAATGTTTCCATAAGGGGACCATTTTGTTCCTGGTTGTCTTTTCCCAGTCTTCTGAGGTTAATGTCTAATTTGGAAACTGTTATGTAAACTGAGCACCTAATGCACAACAAACCCAGCACAAGACCTCAGTTTATCTCTTTGCAGCTGTGATACCTGCATTCCTAAACTTGGACAACAATTCCATGTAATTTCATGACTCACGAAAGTAAATTTTATTGTCAGTGTTTTGATTAGAGTTTATTGAAGTCCTGTGTGCTTTTTGTGAGATATAAGTGCCTCTGGCCGTCCCCGCTTGCGTGTGAAAGAACGAGCCTGCAGGAGAGCATTGCTGGTCCAGCCCCGTGGCCCCACAGCTGCTGGATGAGAGCAGCATGAAGTCAGCAGGAGATGGAAGCAACTGCATATGGTTCTGCTGCTGCCATATGCGTTTCATTCATTTTGTAGCAGATTGGTGGACGTGGGCTTTGGGTGACATTTGTATGTTATAGCCTTCTGGCATCAGTGGAAATGTATGTGGCTGATTTTTCAGACGAGTGATTACTCGGTGTCTTTCAGCACGTCAGGAGTTTCTTTAATGCTCAGAGGGCTTGCTTGCACATGCTGGGGCTGTTGGTCCAGCTCTTTAGCATCTCCTTCCCTCCCTGTCTATGCGTACACAGAGAAACTTGCACTGTCCTGGACTTATTACCACATAATAAATCTCTGATTTATTACCACATCAGATAGGTCATCTGTAGTCAGCAATCTAAAAAGAAAATGCAGTTACTACCCCCGGAGTCACGCAGGAGAGGCATCTTTTGACGAGGAATAGCAATGTATGAGAAGGATTGAGTGGGAATAATACCTGTATAAGTAAAGGTAGCTTTTGCACTCTGACAGTTACAGTTCTCAGTTTGATCTTTGAGAAAGCCTTTGGCTGGAAGTAAGGACAAAAATTTTAATTGGTTTTGGAGTGAAGTGAAGTAAGACTGGTGTGGAGTTGTCCAGTGGAGTAGCAGATAAGGAGGTGCAGCGCAGGAGTGCTGAAGGTCTTTTCCCTGCAGATGAATACAAAGTATGAACTGATTTGCAACAATAGCAAAAACCTATTGACGTTTTATGTTGAGAGAATCTCTCTGGGTAACTTCTCATCTGTTCAAGGAGCAGAAAGCCTTATTTATAACTATAGCAGAAAAGTAAGAACAGTTAATTCTAAAACTTGAGCAGAAAATTGCAGATTGTAGTGAATAGTGAAGGTATGCTGGATGTTTTTAACATGTGTGGTATTCCAGTTACAAAACCATTTTGAATATGCATTGGAGGGTTGTCGTGTAAACGTATGAAATTTACCATGTAAATCTTTATAAATCATAGAAAGCTCTACTGATGCTACCTTGCAAGTAACCTTAGTATCAGGTTTCAGTGGGTGAAAGGCGCAATGGTATTTGCATGTTGTATGTTTAGATGCTTACAGAAGAATATTTTTGCGTCTGTTGCTGTTAAAAACCATTCTGTTATTTTGTATAGTGTTATGCAACCCATCCATGTTGTTGTGCACATGCGCAGTTCAATTTTTCAATTAAGTACGTGCCAAACTGTAAGTCATATTTACAACATATTAATGTGCCTCATGTTTTTTATTATACTTCTTTCACTTTTGAATTTACATTTGCCTTATGAATCAATTTTCTTTTTAATTTGTACCTCTTTTGGACCTGCCTTTGACCACTAGCAGTCACCCTAACGTCGTAGACTGTGCTTGTTACCTGTGAAGCTGACACACATATTTCTAAAATTTGTGCATGCATTGTTTTTAAACCTGTTCATTGGGACTGACATTCACTCCACGTGTTGTACCTATTATTTTTATGTTTTAAGAAGCTTAGGGTAAGCACTTTGTCTCTCTCTTTTGTCACATGTCTGTAATGTCTGGGTTGAAGCTAATGAGATTTATCTTTTTGAGAGCTGTTACATACCTAGGTGTATACACAGCAGTAGAGTTGGAAAGTAATGCTATATGTGAAGACAAAATGTGTGGTAACATAATGTAATTGATATAAACACATGTATGCAAAATTAAGAATATAAGTCATGTTGGTTTATATTAAATAGATCAGATACAAATTAGTGTGGGTTTTAGTGAGTACATTGTATCACTGGTAGTGTAGGAGTATGAAGTGTCTGTAGTTTTTGATTCTCAAGGTAGTCATCTCAGTATTGTTGCTCAGGATTTGTCGTGAGGTTCTCTTACAGTATTGAGACTTGAATTATTTGCTAATAATCTGATAATCAGTGATTTATAATTATACTGCATACATTCCTTGCACAAACCTGTTTCTTTTTTTTTAACTGTCTATGTTTCTTGTGACTGAAGCACAGTTTTAGCTAGGGCTATTTTTCATTTATCATTTTCAAATACTAATGTGGCAAATAATTTTTCTCTTAAAGAAAAATTTTGTGCAGTAAAATGTTCAAGTAATAGGAATCGTTTTACTCCTTGTACGTGACTAAACATAGAATACTGTGTAGTATTTAAAAGGCTGTTAGTAGTGCTTGGCTTTTTATTTACTGCATTCCAACAAATTTTGCACTTCTGTAAATGCCCCAAAAGATAAAATGATAAAATTGTAGCATTATTCAAAATAATGCTTGTGTAATGTCTGAAAATTCTTTCTGACGTTAAGTTATATATTAAGCTTTATAGGTTACCTACGTAAAAGGCAACTCCTGTAAATGTAGGCTGAAGAAAAATATGGTTATGGTTCTCAAATGCATAAATAGATGTTATAAAGAAGAAATAAATTACATAGAAGTAATAGGATGAAATTGCAGCAACAAATAAATTAGACACTTAGGAAACTGGACCAAAAATAAGCAATGAAATATTCATTGAATATACTTGGATGTGGAATATGGGCTAGAAATGCACTAGATTGTTTTCCGCATTCAGTTTCTATTACTTTTAATACTGAGTGTCTCATCATTGGTTGTCACTGGTTCATTTGTTACGAAATCTAGTTGACTAAAGGTAGCTACTGGCATTTCTTTTTTGTATCAGCTGTAAACATGTATGAGTGAAAATGGATATGTAGAGGTGTATGTTGTTCTTTTGGGTTCATGAAGGCCATGTGCTCTTGTCCCTTTTGAGATTTTCTTCAAGAACCACAAAAACAAGCCAGCCGAGTCACCCTGGGGCTGGTGCAGCAACTACTCATCTTCCGGTCCTCTGGGGGACTTGGGAGGGATTATGTCTATGTTCCAGGAAAGCAATTCATGTTATTGATAAGACAGCATTTTGTCTGCAGATAATGTAGAGTACTAATGCATAGTTTGAGCTCACGTACATGTTGAACTTTCCCAATTTTCATTATGTTCATTGTAGTTCTTTCATTGCATTTTTTTTCAAGCTTTTCACATGTCATGTACTTGAACGTAGAATAAAATTTACAGCAGAGAAAGCCCTCAGTAAGCGTAACTCAAATTCCTTAGTTCTCTGAGGTAGTTTTTAATTAACTTGAGATATTTTGAAGATTGCTGGCAGCACCTAAGTAGTACACATGTCCATTTTCTTTTCTGGAAGATCCTTAATTTTACAATATTCACCTTCTTTGTATTCTAAATAAAGGCAAATATGTTCCTGATTTTAAACGTCATGATGTTTAAAAAAAACCCAAACCAAAATCAAACAAAGATGTTATAGGATTTGTGAGTAGTCTAGAACATGATGTTTTGGGGAGTTATATGTGAGTCTTTAAACTTTGAGTTGGGATGCTTAATATAATGAGGCTTTCTCTTTGGTTTTCTGTTTTTTTGTTTTGATTGCACTGATAAAAAGTGCTTGATTAATACTAACTGTATGTATGTGTGTGTGTATATATATTTTTTTTTACCAAAATTTAGATCTTGTAAGGTCAGCATCACGATTGGGCCCATGGGGAAAAAGCGCTGATTCTGTTACTCCCATTGATTATTTTAGCAAGACTACACATCTTAGAATGTGTACTGTCACTTTATTCGTTAGCTCATCAAAATAAGCAATGCTTGTAATTGAGTCAGTAAAAATTTTTCCATGCATTTGGTTTCTTAAACTTGGGTATAAGGGGCACTGTGAAATGGAGTATTAATATAAAAGCATGGAACAGTAAATAAAGGTCTGGATTTAGGATTTGGCTTGGGGGCTTTGGTGGGTACAAAGCAGCTGAATTAAAATGCATAACATTTGGTAAGTTGCTTAGGCTTTTATTTAGTTATATAATCAAGTTAAAATTTGAGTGGCTCAATTTCTATTTGTTCAGCCTGAGGTAGCATAAATAGAAACATATGAAATCAGAGGTCACTTAAAAAGTTTGAGTCTTTACCTCTGCATATCTCCCTATCTATCTATCTAAGAACAGTGATATTGTAATATTTAATTAAACTTTGTCAGCTTTTTCTGAGAGGCTTGAAGGTCTTGGTTTGAAGGTACTGGAAGGGAAGAGAGAAGGGTAGAATATGAAAATTAGTAGAGAAACTTACTTCATTTGGTTGTAATTAAGAGCTATCTATTCTCACTTCTGCTTTCACTCAGCTGCATGCCTGAGAGCTGTCTTCTATGTCAACATGCAATTTTTGAGATAGAGAAAACTTCTAACCTACTTTGCAATCTTTAATTTTTAACCTGACAGTACAGTTCTCCTTAATTGCTTGAAAGTCCTTTAGCTGTCTATTCTCTGATTCTTTCCCAGAGGCATGATTTAATTTTAAAAAATGTAGTGTATTTAGCTCTAATTATTGGAGGGCTCGTTCTAGACACATAGTAAGGTATGTTAATGACCAAAAACTGTATCAGCTGGAGTCATTGTCAGTACTGCCTCAAGGACACTGTCATCTAGCTTCCATAAAATCTCTGCTATTATCTTTTAATCTGATAGTCAGATTCAGGCAAGCTGCATGATATTTTGCAGTAATCTTATTGCCTTGGTTTGCGGTGCAACTGGAATAAGTCTGGAGTAAACTTGGGTTCAGAAAAATGTTAATTTGATTACAAAAGAAATGCAGTCTGTTTCCATTATATATATTAAAAAAACCCAAACTACTAAACCAGACCCCAAACCCTTTTTTATTTATGCCAGTGAAGTTACTACAACTGGAGTTGCATCATATAGAACATACATAGAACATATAAGAACAGGATTTTGTTCTGATTTATTAACTTCTGTGTTGTTTATGTGGGTATCTTATCTAATGAAGCATGTTGCTTAACAAATGATATGCTATTGGAATTCAGCTGGTGCTGATATTAATGAATTTTCTATCTCTAAAAATGTCATTTATTAAAAACTGTTACTTTTCAGCTGAGAAAACACAGGTTGTTTTATGGTCATAGTCAAAGCTAGGTTGGTTCTGTTTGGTTTTTTAAATGATGTAGTTTAAAATACCCAATATATGTAAACATTTATTTTGACTATTATTTTAGGTAGTATCACTTTTTCATACAATTCTTAGTCTGAAAGCCACTAAAGATTACACTTGCACTAAAGCTACGGTATATAAAGAGCCCCACAAAAATAAAATGTGCTCTTCTGGTCTCAAATCCTCCAGTTCTTTATGTAGCCTCCATTTTTGTCCTCTCTTGTCAACAGAGTATGATGGAAGTATTGATGTTTCCTTGGCTCATTCTGTTGTATCTTGCAGTAACCTACCAGATCCTCCAAGAAGCATCTCTATGGCATGACTGCAGCAACAGACAGTGTGGCTCTCATGTTAAGCAAGTCTGTAGATTGCATTAAACTTGGGGTAATACATCATAGGATCATAATGATAAATGATTGTTCTAACTTGCTTCAGGTCAAAGCTATGGAAAATATACAGAACTTTTACAAGATACGTAGAGTAAGATCTGTCCAACTCTACCCAGAAGATATAATAAATGTATGACCTCAAAACCATTGGGATACAGTCAAGCTTTCACATGACTACTGAGAGGTTTTCCATCAGGCTCTTCAGTGACTTCTGTGTATCTTTTCATTCTAGGAGGGCTTACGATTTCTGTCTGGCAGAGAAATTACTATGAAACCGGTAGTAGGTAATACTACGTCTTATTGCTGCCTGGTGGTACTCACTTGTAAGCTTCTGCGTTCCCCAGCCACATCCTGGGCTACCGGTTTCTTGGGATGGCTGCATAGGGGCTTGTTTGCACTTGATTTCTCAGTGAAGATAAGAGCCAAGCTTGTCTGTCTCTCTGGTTCACCTTTTCTTTAGTGCCAGATGGGCTCAGTAGTAACATAAAGATTTCCTTTTCCGATTAGGGATTTGTCTGTTAGACACAAACTTAGACACAAAACACAAGTAGTAAAATAAGTCAAGCATATACCTCAAGTGTCAGTTAATAATTGGGTACCTTTCTCATTACCCACCTTACCAAGCACGCTTCAGAGTTATCCTCTTTTTCAGCACTGTGTGTTCAATGACTGAACCCTGCTTTTTCTGTCTTTTATTTATAACATTTCTTATTGTCTAACTTTCAGGTAGTGAAATACTGCAATACTGCTGTAGGCAACTGGCAGTTCTCATTTTAAAGTTAGCAAGATTATGGTGATGTAGTCCCTGACAGCTCTGTGTGTGTGTGTTTTGGTTTGGTTTTTTTAAAACAACTTCTCTTTTCCCTCATTCTGTTTTTCCTTCTCCCTCCTACATCTATTCCTGAAGATATAATGAATTTCTTTATATAAATGGAAATTATGCTGCCTTTTTTTTTGTTAGCCCTTCTATATAGTTTTCCTTCTTACTCTCTCTGTTAGCTAGGAGATACTGAGCTGTTTGTTCAAACTAGCAGGGAGAAGTAAGCCTAGCTATTCACAATGTCTTGGAGTTTGTTAATAAATACCTGTAATAATTAAAAAAAAAATGATTGCACATTTTCTATTTCCCATGACTTGGGCAGGTTGGCAGCTTTCTGTTGAGGATGCAACTGAACATGCTGTTACCTTAGACCTAGTAATGATACTTAGCTGAAACTGGCCCTTCAGCCTGTTTGTTGCCAGTTTGAGAATTCTACTGTTGCATGCATCTGTCACATTAAAGATATAATTATAAGGAGCACAGTTCTGTAATGCAAAGGGGGTGTGGTATCAAGAGTACCATTGCCAGATGGTAGGTGATCTTACAGAGCATTTAAAAAGGGCCAAAATTGAACATGTTGGAAATCTGATGGCTTATTAAGGAATAGATGTTGCATGTGTGGGACAAGTGAAAGTTAAGTAACCTAATTTAGGTGCCCACATGACCAAAACTGACTTTTAATTGCATGTCAGTAAATATCTGAAATACATGTTTGCACTAACTTAAAGATGCTCTCTGAAATTTGGAACAGTTTATTAAATGCAGTGATACGCTGCTGGGTGTTGAAAAATTTAGTAGGATTTGTACATGTTCTTAGTGTATATTTATTTAAGTAGTGAATTTGTTATGATGGCTGATCTCTCTGAAATGGATGAAGAAATCTAATCAATTTCAAGAATTTTGATGTTGAAAAGAATTAAATCCAGGACCTAATAATTGTATTATTTCATATGCATATTGCTTAGCTAGATGTGAACTAAATAGGATATAAATGATGAGTGAATCTAATTAAATGCCTGTGGTTTTAGTTTGTTATTTAAAAATACTAGCAATGAATTTAAAATTCCCTGCTTCCGTTTAAACTACTCTCCGGTCTTGTTTCCTAAAGGTTGATTTGCTGTAGTCTGCCTGTATGCTGTGCCCTGTTGATCACATGCAGGCTAATTTTCTTTTGCTGAGATGATTCTCAGCAAAAGATAGGTCTGAGAAATACTCCTTCAGTATTATACAAGCTGTCAGTGTTGTTCAGCAGTTTCTACCACAACGCCCCTCATTCCCCAGGACTGCATGAACATGACTCGTTGTGACCGTGGTTGTGTTTGTCATTGCTAAGCTGCAGCCAAATTTTGTATTCTCCGCAGGCTAGGCCAAATTTATCTTTCTGTGGAACTGATGGGAGAGCTGCAGTGAACTTCCACACTTCTTCCTCATAGTGTGACAGAGTTCAGACTAGCTCTGGGGAAGGAGAGCTAGCTTTATAGCCCAGGAATACGGGTACCACGAATCTGCTTAAAATGGTAGCAGATGTTCCTGTGGGGCTACTGACTTCTAATTCCATGAAGTGTTGCTGAATAGCAGCTCAACTTAACATTGAAAGTTCATGCTGATTTTATGCCAGTGGCAAAATGAGCAAATTGAAGGTGATATTTAACTTGGCTTCATGTTTCCAGTACCAGCTTTTCCATTTCTGGAACAGCTTTGAAAACGTCAGTTTTACCCAGTGCTCTGCAGAGTGTGCAGATCTATAGGATGGTATATGAAGAACTGAGATGGAAGTCAGGAGCCTATCTATCTTTGGATTTTAGAATGAGCTAGGGACCTGGATGCTTGTAAGCATCTGTACTCTGTTCTTGAACATCTTTCAGAATTTTAGCTGTAAGGAACCATAAAAGTAAAACTGATAAAACCGGTTTTAAAAAAATGTTGCCTATGTGTGCTGTGCATTTGCAGAACTAGTATACCAGAATAATTTGAATATGCTATATGTTACCTTTCTGTCATATTGTGTTTTGTCATATTGTCATTTTGTCATATTGTCATTTGCAGTTTACGTTCAATATCTTTTCAAAGATTATGATGAAAAGTTGTATTAATAATTTTTTGTCTTCAATTTCTTGCTGTTCTCCAGCAATGAATTATTAACATCTATTTGCCTGTTCTAATTATTACAAATTTTTAACTTTAGCATGTTTGAATTGTTCATAACTCACTGTCCTCCAAAAATGAAACATAAATATTTGACTAAATTAAATTTTGTCTTTCTTAGAAGTATTGGGTTGTGGCAAAAACCTTTTCTGAGATCTGCAAAGTAAAATGTTTTCCTGTGCTGAAGGACAGAAACCTTTTTATTATATTTAGACAACTTAATTTTAAGTGAATGTAGATGGAAGATAAAAATGGCCGTCTGGTGTTTTATTCACCACGGTAATGGGAAGCTCTTTTTGTTTTACTCTATCAAAGCAACAGTCATCTGTCTTTATGGGAGTACATAGCTTCCTTGGTACTTTTGCTGTTGTTTGTAGTTCAGGTTATAGATCCCTGACCAAAGTTTTTCTGAGTGCTTGTTTCAGAGCTGCTTATCAGTGGGTACAGTTATGGGCAACTTTACTTGCAGGCAAGCACTTTCCCCTGTTAACCTCTACTGTGTGACTGATCTTGAGAGAAGTGTGGAGGCTGTGCTTTGGTTAAGGAATATAGACTACTTCATTTGAACGCCTGAAAATTGGAGAAAAAATTTTTGTACGAAGAGACTTCAAAGTCAACTGTTTTTGTAAAAAACAAAACATTCTACCGAAATATAAAGTGGAGAAGTAGATTATTAAATAATTCCCTTTTATATTTTTTCTGATAAATATTTATGGGTGAAGCCTGTAACAAAGCCTGTGGTTAGGTTTGAATAAACTTTCAGACCTTTATCAATCTTTTATTTGTTACGCTGAAAACTGACATGTTTTTCTGAAGCATAAAGTGACTTTCTCTCTTTAAAAAAAAGTAAAGGCAACTGAGGAGGAAAAAACCTTTATCTAATATACATGTAATGTAACCACTCTAGGTGGTTCTGTCTCAGTGAAGATAGAATATGATTTTAAATTCATCTGCATGTTGGTAACAAATAACTTTCAGTGGCTCAACAACCATTTCATGTGGCTAAATTAGAAAATTAACAAATGTATTAGAAACCAACAATCTGTCATAATTCAATAAATATTTTAAACATAGTTTGTAAATTTAATGCATATTGGTTTTAGAAATGGATCATGAACATTTATTTCAGTGTTTGGAATGCCTTTGACAAAATGTAATGGTATCTAATTTTTTAATTACAATCGAGCGATGGATATGACCTGCAGTACTGCTGCTGGTAAAGGTGTAAGTGAAGGAGAAAAGGCCTTGTTGCATGTAAACGCAAATCTTATGGAGTGCTTGGTATTGCAGGTTATCTGCTGTTTGGCAGGTCAGAAAACCATTTAATGAAAAAGTATATGTAGGTTGTTTTGCAGGGTCTTTTTGAAAGGCGTTTCATTGTTTGATATTTTTAAGAATAACCAAAGCTGTTCCATTGAAAAAACCTCTTGCTTCCTTGTATTCATTTTAATTGCAAGAGGACCATTCAGCAATCATTCCATTACACTGACCAATGGTCATAAATGTCACAGGCAGATTTTACATCCCCAGAAACCTGGTTTGTATTCCCAACCTCCTCCCTTTGCTGAGCTGCTTGCAGTGGTAGTACATGAGGTTTTGCTCAAGCCTGCTTGTGTGGAGCTTGCTGGAGCTTCAGAGGGTAAATAGTGTGAAAAGATGATGAGTGGAGCAGAGGTAAAACTAACAAGCTTATGATTACTTAGGCCAATAACTAGAACATCTTTCAACATCTCGTATTCTCTTTCTTGTCTGCTTTTTTTTTCTGGATTTTCCTTTTTCTTTTGAGCAAGTGAATATCACGTCTATCTGATCACTGCTCAGACTAGTTGTATAGTTGCTATTTGTTTTGGCAATGCAGGCAGAGTATTATGCTGACAAAAGGATGGTGAGACTGGAACGTGCAGTATGTAAATTGGAAAAATTTAAAGAAATACTTAAATTACATGGTATCTGCTTAAATACGGTGGAAGGCAAATGGCTAGCAGAGTCATCTGGATACAAGTTGAGTAATGAAAAAAAGGAGGATTTCCTAATGGGCCTCGTGGAAGGAGAAACCTGCAAGAGCTGCATTTTATTTCTGGTAGAGACAGGTCGCTTAGTATATGAAGTATGAAATTATGTTTTGAAAGATAATGGTAAAGCAGAATATTGAACTTCCTGGCTGAGCATTCTACTTACATGCTCATTAGAGTGGAGCTCCTAAGGTATGTCACCCTGTAAAAAGGGGTTGGAAATAAATACACGTGGGGAAAGGCATAAGCAAGGTTGTGAAGATTACTTCTTTAATTTCTTAAAATATTTTGTGTTGTGCACATTGTATTTTCAATTAGTTGATGTTTTAGATATGATGAATTTGGTTAATAAAATTATAAAATAACAATTCAATAAAAATACTGATACAATTTTAGGTGTATTTATTTGAGTGTGTACCTGAATGTCTTCTATCTGCTCAGGGATCAAAACCGTTCAGTGTGGATGTTGAAAGTGATAATTTCAATCCTCTCCTGCAGAAGATTTGAACTTTTGCATTTTCTTTGCATAGTACTTCCGTCTATACTTTTATTAACAATATCACCTCTCAGAGCTGTTCTGTTTTGAGGGAGCAAAAAAATGAGAATGCCTCTTCAGTCTGGTAGCTGCCTTCCCTGGGAAGAAGGCTTTGGTTCCTGCTTTAGTTTATATTTGTTTGGGAAAGAGAACATGTCTGTAGTGTATCTCGATTCAGGAGACACAGCATGGCTTGGGGGTAATGAATTTCCATGAGAGTGGGGAATCCTAGGTTCAGATGCCCACAGGAGGATGAGGAAAATCAAATGGATTTCCCTAGGCATTGGAGGGAGCTGTAGGTACTGAGCTAGTTTGTGAAAGGGGTATGTCCATTCCATGACCCTAATTACTTAGCGTGCTTCTGTGTTGTAAATTTGATTTTTCTTTTCCCCTTGCTTTTCTAGAAAGTGTCTGAAATATATTTTAATCCCTTTTCATCAAAGTATAAGTAAAAATCAAGAAAATTATATTTTCATTTGAATACCAGTTCCTCAGTTTCTCATGTTATTTTCACATCAAACATAAGTTCATACATATTTTAAGTACATAAATATTTTAATTTGCTTCAACTACCTTTTGAAGCAAATTATTTACTGCAACATGTGATATTCATGGATTACAATAAAACGACTTACTGATTCTTAAAGTGGAATGGTACTTCCACTTATTTTAAAGGGTTGAAATCTCAGTACTTACTTTTATATTCGAAAAAACCATAGGCTTTGGAGCCAAAGATCAATCATAAGTAGTGGTAAAGTGGCAGAATAATTTATTATTTATAATATTTATGCTATCTCGATTCCTCGTTCTTGCATTAGAACCTTGTAATCTCTGTAGATACATAAAAAGTATACAAATATTCAGTCATGTGTATTTGTGTTCACTTGTGATGTAGGAGTTCAAAGTCTGTCTGTATAATCCATCAATTTGTTTCATACGTATCTATAGTTATTTTACATTTTTCCACATCTCTGATTTTTCCCTTCATGAATTTGAGGACTACCTCTTTTTTTCAGTTTACAATGCCCAGTCTAACCTTCAGTGAACTTTTTCAAGAAATTATATACCAAATTCTAGTAAATGAAAACTGGTGTTTGAAGCCACATGTCTGGACTTAGTACATCTTTGTAAGTTATATGCACAAAGCCAGTTTTTCCTCTGATTATCGGAATGAAATTGTTAGTATTGTTAGTGTGTATGTCAGGTACCAGAAATCTCAGTGTCTTACGTGAATCAAGTTGATGGTCCTAGTCTTGTTGTTTTATTCTCAGAAGTATTCACCTCAAAAAACCAATTGTCCCAACTCACTTGGTGGTCATTTGGAGGCCAGTTTCCTCACCAAACCCCATGACTGAGGTCTGTCAATAGTTACTGAGCAGTGTCTTCCCCATCATCTCCTTCTTTAAAGGTATGTAGAGATCAGAAGAAACTTTGAAGATTACTCTGAAAATTGAGAGATTGAATTGGTTAAAAAATTCTATTAAAGAGGATTAGGTGATATTGTCTGGCTTTCTTGGTTTTGTGAGGGAGTGTAGGGTAAGTTAACTTCCTTTTCACATGGCACTTCATTGAAAAGAATTACAGAAGGATTCTCCCAATTTAGGCCTCTGAATTTTTACTTATTATGGAGGCATCCTATATGTCATCTTTCAAAATGGCACTCTTAAAATTACTGTCACTACAAAATTCTTAATTAATGCAAGTGTTCCAATATGAGGTATGAGATGATTTTACAGCTGAAATATTTTTAGATGTCTCTTTCAAGCTTTCTCATGCCTGTAAAGTGGTCATTTATAATTTGAGAATGTGAATGTGTATTTTACAGAAATTTGCTGACACTAAAAGAATCAGTATGTGGCAATTTGTAATTGGTTTAAGGGTTGGTAATATGAAACTAAAACAAATCAGTTGGAGTCCCTACACAGTGTAGGCTAATAATGAGAGGTTATGGTCTAACAGTTTGAACGGGGTGTGGGGAGGTGAATTTGAGGAAGATGCTTACTTGTACTTTCATGCATGTTGATGCAGAAGCAGTCTTGATCTGAAAGATACCTGTTTTGATCAGAGTACAGATTAGCATAGCCAGATTAAACTTTTTCCAGGCGAAAACTCAGTTAGGAGCCCTGACTTTTTGCTGACATTTCTTCATAGCTGGTAGCTAGCTGGACAGGAACACCACTCTGCTTTTTCACTGAGCAATGGGGCTGAAGAAGAGAAGAACTGTGTAGAGATGGGGGAATGCAAAAACAGTATCAGAGCTCCGCTGATGGTGGTGCACAGTTCTCACCCAAGGTTGTGTGGAAGTCAGGCTTTAATTCTTTCTGCTCCAGTTTAGTAAGTTTCTCTGGAGCAAAAACAATTGCAAAGGTCAGATGTATTGAAATACTTGTGGTAGAGATTATTGGCTAAAACCGAAACCACTTGTTAAATAATACTACCATATTACATAAATTTTTCTTTGTCCTCTCCTTCCTCTCATTGCCTATGCAATGGGGGCAACATTATGCCTGTAATGCTATTTCTCAAAAATCTGAAACTTAATTTGCTAATACATGTAAAATACTACAAAAACTTTAGATAAAAGCTATTGCATGTATACGAAAAATTAAAAATATTTTGATGAAATGTCCACTGCTTAAATATTAGTTGAATATACTGGGAACATACATATATATATTAGTGTTATGTTAATTAGTTAATTTTAGAGTCACTTTCCATGGACAGTACTGTGATTTTTTTCTAGTAATCAAGCCTTTGAAGCCCTCACGCTTTAGACCTAACCAAATGCTGTAATGAGAGCCTTTTGAAAGTAGTAAACTGCCGTTCATTGGCTTCACTGGCCTCAGATCAGGTCCCCCGAGAGCTGCATTTATCTAATCATCTGCCTAGTGCATAGAATCACAACTAAGCAACAAATTGCGAATCTCCACTGCTAAGTGTGCTAAGTTATCAGAAAAAACCTGATGATATTTGTTCAAAAAAGTGCAAGTTTGTAATTTTACATACATTCTAAGGCTATATAAAGAAGAGGACTCAATGTTGCTGAATTTTATTAATCTTCCTTTGAATTCCTTTTCTGCTACCAGCTAGGAATTTTCATCAGTATTTCAAAAATAGCAGCAAAGTGCATGAATTGGATCTCTAAGTATATATGTTTAATATTGAAGTAAAGAACTTCAGTATGAGTCTGAAATTAAATGAAGATTTCTGGTGGTCTGAAAACTTTTTTCTTTTTTTTTAACGTCTTTTAGTCTGAATCTATATGAAACCATTAAATTGGAATCCAACCATCAAGCTGAATTCCCAATTCCAACACTGCTTGTAATTTGGGCAGGGAAACTGAGTTTTCAGAACATCAGCTTGTCTCTCATCTGAGACAGACACATCTCAGGAAGGTAGAGAAAGCCTCTCTCCTGCTTCAGCAGCTTACCTACCTAAGTCAATGAAATTTCATTAAGCTTCCTATGTTTCAAATTAAAAAAGAATAGCAAATATTGATGACATTTTCACCTGAGAAATTGTCACAAGCTTCTACTTAGTAATATTTCTGCTCTTCAACCTCAGCACTTGAAGAGTAGGAGGTGCTCTTAGTACTTTGCTGTAGTCTGTGCTTTACAATCAAAAAGAGAAAGGGACTTTTTCAGCCTTGAAAGATTCCTTGTTTGTGTTGAGTTGACGTGAGCTAAAAGCTGTTAGAGCAGAAATAGAGGGGAATAAAGAATATAAATTAACATTTTCAGGAGAATGATTTATTTTTTTAAAAACAAAGCAAAAAACCAAACCCAATGTTTTGTCTTCCTAAAACTTTGCAAAATTCAGCACGATCAAGTTCGTCCTATCAACACAAATGCAGAACTAACCTGTTTGCTAGCGTAAAATTGGCCAATGTAAAGAATGACACTTCACTAGTCATTTTAATGCATTCGTATTAGTGTGATCACATAGATAGACTACAAATTCTAAGTTTGGACATTTTAAAATTTAAAAAAATTGCCGCTGAGCCAAAATTACAGAAGGACTCCACAATAAACTTGAAGCATTTAAACCAAATTTGTTTCATGGAGGATGTTGAATACAGTGTTTCTTGTTAAAATGCAAATAATTTCATATTTCATTTGTATATCTTTTCCCCAGAAGAAGCGTGTTTTCCTGTAGATGTGTGTTGTGTGTAAAAGAGAGACAGATAGGCAGTATGAAAATAGGTAGCTGGACAGAAGGGGATATCCTCACTTTCCGGTTGTGGGAAAAAACCAAAAGTTATGATTTTTCAAGCACAGATACCTGTGCAATCATGAGAAGAATTTGCTTCCTCTGAAGAACACCCTTCCTTCTTCACTCCCTGTCCTTTCCAGCACATCCCAGTGACTAGCTGCAAGTCACAGATATTTTCAAGCGTGTCTCGCTTTGCTCTCACTTACTAAAAGAATCATATAGTTGCACAGCAAGAGAAAGATGGCATGTCCTATGAGAATCAAATTCTGATGTGGGTAAGACCAAGTTTAGGGCTTGTTGTCTACCAAGATTGGTTTTGTTCTGTATAGGACATTGATTTCTCTGTTAGGTGAACTGATGATCCATGAAAGTGAAAGAAATAAAGCTGTGTTTGAAGGTGAGATGAAAAAAATCAGTGTTCATTTCACTGAGCATCTGCTAGTCAATTAAAATATTTAACTAAAGGCAAGGCAAATTTTCCATGGAAAGCTTGTGAAAACTTCTTACAGTTCTTGATTCTCTGAATGTGTAGAATAAACGAATGTCTCAGATGCATGAGTTTTAGTTTGAAAGGTATTTTACAACATTTTGAATTAATGTCTTTTTCAAAGACCTTCCGCTTTATAATGTGGTTGAATTTCATATGTATTTGTGACTGAATTTCCTGAAGTTTTATTGATGTTTTCCTCTTTTTTGTTAAATAATCAGAGTTTTATGATCTTTCTGGAAATTTGGAAAACTTAATCTTGAGCTAAGCCCCGACCGCTCTGTAGCCCCAAGTCACAGCCCTCAGTGCCTTAGATGTGCTCTTCATTCTGTTGAGTGGTTTGTGAGACCACTGACAACTTCTGTTGGTCAATCTGGGTGTACCATCAGGATAATCATATATCAAACTACATTGATTTAAGGACATTGAGACTACTGTGTCAGTGGGCAGCAACCAGAAAATAATAAAGAAAACCAATCGGAATGATTTCGGGTATAATATAGCAAATTATGCAGCAAATTAACTAACTTAGAGCTGAAATATCCTTCCTTAAGACTGTTTTCTGTGGGTTGGATATATAAAGTGGAAAATAAAATGCCTGTTAGAATTCGTAGTATCTCACATTATTAAGCTTAGTACAAACATTGATTAATTAGTACTGCGTAGTTCTTTATTGCTGCTTGGGTAGGCACTCATGTTGAACAGATTGTTCGTCCTATCCAGGATAGCCTCTGGCAATAAATAAACCACCAAAGCTTCAGCACCACGTTCCAGAGCTGTAAAAAAGAAAAAAAGTGTTATTGCCATGTTTTGAAAGTATAATAGATGAATTATAAGTGAAAAGATCACTGGAAAAGGGTGTGACTCCAACTAGTTTTATTTAAGAATACCAAAGTAATAATTGACGTGCTTATTTCTTATTCCGGTAAAAAACAATTCTTTAAAATTTAGAAAAAGTATGCCTTAAATCTGTTTTTTTTTTTCTTTTGTATTATTTGATGACTTTTTTCACCTAGAGATATTAAACCTTTACGTCATTTAGAAGCATTTAAAGTTTCAGGAATAGTTTGGTGTGATGCAGCACTGACCTCTGTACCTTCAGTTAATTGCAACTAGTAGCAGCTGTACCGGGTTAGCTTCAGTGGAGCTGTAAGCTCTGTAGGTGTTTGCTGTGGGGCTAAGGTCAGTTCTTGCTTCTCATTACGAGCTTTGAAAGATCTCATTGACTCCAGGCTTTTTTTTTTTTTCCCCCTCATTCTCGGAAATTTTGTGTCATAGGCCTATCTCTTCTGTACTTTTTGTCATAATTTTTTAAAACCATATATAAGTCTGGAATGCTGAGATTTTAAGTTTTAAATCTATAACCGGTTTTTGGGCTGGGGTTGCGGGGCGAGGGGGAATATTAGCAAAAAATAAATAAATAATGCTAAAAATATTGTGAGACAAAGGACTACCTCTGTGTTTCAATAGCAGCTCCTAGCACCGTCTCATGAATCTTTTCAGCTTGCTCTTGGTTACAGGAATAGTAGGATGTTCTGAACCAGTAGGCAAGGAACGCATTGTATTTCTTTCTCAGCAAAGGTCGCAGAAGGGCAATACAGGGAGTTGCATCTAGTTTTTCTCACCTGAAGCAAAGATATCGTATCATGTGGCTATCAGAATAGCATTTAGAAACTTTTTCCTAAGAGAAAATTTCTGATTCAATTCTAAATGAAAAATAAATCATAATAAGAGTTTTTTCTTGTCAACTACTCAGCTGATACTGTATTTGGGCTAAAATCAAAATACAGAACTGGTACAATCTTGTAGTACTTAGCATTCAATCTTGTTTTATTAATGAAGGCCTAATGCTACCACTTTATCTCACATTCAACATCAGGAACTTTAGTGTCTTTTGTATAATCATGGTACATAATGATCCTTTAAACTGCAGATTACTGTAGGATAAAAATCACCTGGTTCTGTATTATATTTTATGTTGGCTGGGTTGTTGGTTGTTGTGCGGCTTTGGTTAGCCTTCATTGCATAACTGCTCCCTGTGCTGGTGAAACATCAAGGTCAATCTGAAATCAAGCCATGCTTTGCTTAGGAGTGAGCCACAGATACAAGTATGCTTCTTGTGATTTATTTCCTCCATTTTCAGGATTCCTTGGAGACGTTTATTCTACCAGAAGAGTTTTGTGAAATATTTTGGTTGATAGCATTGTAAAAACGTTTGTGGTAATCGTAGATCATAGTAGCAGTGATATATAAATTTAGTAGTTCCTTCTGTATGGCAATTCTAGATTATTGAAAAGGAATCTAGAACAGCAAGAAACCTGTTACATGAACTTAAAAAGATAAGAGAAATAGAGAAGTTTTTGCCAGATATGGTACAGATATGGTGCATAGCATCAGATGCTAAGCAAAAATACATACAGCCTGGATAAAACTAAATATTTATGGCACTTAGCATTCATGTTTATTATAAGACTGAAAAAGTGTAAAATATAAATCACATTGTGGTACACAAGGAATTACAAAGCCTATTTTATGCAGTTTCTGAGTACTAGTTAAAGGTACTTTGCCATCTACCCTCTCAACTGCTAGTCAAGACTAATCTCTAGGTTTATTTTGAAATAAAACATTTTAAAACTGGGAATTCTCATGCCACTCTCAATCCTATGCTATGCTTCCTTTAATGTGTTTTATAGTTACAGTTAATTATATTCTCATATCAGAAATTTGTAAACTCAGAAGTATTTTCACAGATAAACTTGAAACAAAGGGAATTTATAAACCTGGGTCATTTGACAAATACAAGAAAGCAGTCTTCGAAATCTAGTGTAACCTATATGTTCTCTGCAAGTTTAGCAAGAACTAAACTCATGGTTTTGAAATGTTTGTTGGCCAGTGAAACTGTTGTTATTGTTGATTGCTGTGAAGCTTTACCAAGGTGAGGGTATTTGTTGCATGTCAGAAGGCTGGTGCTAGTATGATGGAAGTGGCCTGGAAGTCAGTGCTGGAGTGGTGTGCTGGTTGCGCGTCCATCACACATCCACCACATAGGCCCCCACACTGTGGCGGAGGGCCAGAGCAGGAAGATAGTTGTGAAGCCTTTTCTAGTCTTCTAGAAAGCCTAATGAATCCATGGAGAGCTGTTGCTGATTGATTTCTGTGCCTCCTCAAATCAAGTTTAGGTGAAGAGATCACATTCTCAAGTGGAACAAGAGGTTATGCATTGGGTTCAGGCTTTCGCAAGTTTGGTTTTGATTCTTTTATTGAATAAGGAGTTTTTATAATTTTCTTAAAATCTGTTGGTTATGTACTACCATCCCCTGGCAGTCTTCCATCATGATAGATGTATGCTCTAAGTAACAGGAGGGTAGGTCTTGATGGGAGTCTGGATCAAAGTCTGCTGAGTGCCTTACATGCACACCCTTTAGATATGCCATGGAGTGATAAGCCATAGTACTGTCTTTATCCTAGATGCGTATTCTTAAGAAAGGCATATAATGAAATGGGTTAATTACTTTGACTTCTCTACTGACTGTGAATATATTAAGTTAAAACAGTGAGAGTTTTCTTAGCATTAACAAAAAGTTTAAGCATCTTGGGGTGACAGCATGATAGACCATTTTCCAAACCATGTTTTACCCACTACATCAACCATTCTGTTTCTTCCTTTTTTTTTTTTTTAGGTTTTACTGGGACTTAATCATGCTCATAATGATGGTCGGAAACCTTGTCATTATACCAGTTGGAATCACATTCTTCACAGAACAAACAACAACACCATGGATTATTTTCAATGTGGCATCAGACACTGTTTTTCTATTGGACTTGATCATGAATTTTAGAACGGGGACTGTAAATGAAGACAGCTCTGAAATAATACTGGACCCTAAAATCATTAAGATGAATTACTTAAAAAGTTGGTTTGTGGTTGACTTCATCTCATCGATACCAGTGGATTATATCTTTCTCATTGTAGAAAAAGGAATGGATTCAGAGGTTTACAAGACAGCAAGAGCACTTCGTATTGTGAGATTTACAAAAATCCTCAGCCTGTTACGTTTATTACGCCTTTCAAGACTGATTAGATACATACACCAGTGGGAAGAGGTAAGATTTATATGGTTAGAACATCTTTTACTGAGATTTTATTCCTGAAAAAAACTGGTCAGGACTCTCTGAAGAGCTACACAAGAACCAGAATAGAATAAAGATTTTTTACTCACCAATTAGTATAATTACATGTAGGTGCTAGTAGAAAAGCCTTTTTAGAAAAAAAGTACAGAGTAACCAATTTCTCTCTGCTAACAGAAGAGACTAAAAATATGTTTGCGACCATAAGCACAGTAAGCATCAATGGGCTTCTATTGAGAATATTGGAAATTTTAGCAACCGCCTAAATCTGCATTTGAGTTTGGTGCCTAGCACTGAAACTTATGAAGTTAATACTCTTGTAATCACAGAGAACTCAAAATACATGTTCGTATTTTTCTGGTTCAGGAGAAATTAAAACCATTTATAATTGAGTAGATTTCCTAGAATGCCCATTGTTTGAAGGCTGTATGTAGGCTGAATATATCAAATACTGACCTTCTTTATAAAACATGGGTAGTACAAATTTTGAGTCATTGCCTTCTAAACTGTCAGCTCCACTATTTCCAGATGTGACCTTATGCTGCCTGCCAATTTGGCATGGTGACATTTCCAGGAATTATGGCATTCCCTAATTTGACATGCTCATGGCTAGGAAGTATTTAATGCTTTGGCACATACCTCCGTGATTCAGTCATTTTATTTCTTGCCTGTCCCCATTTCTGTAGTTCTAAATATCATATTTTAAAAGGAAGTGCTAAAAACGTGGGAAAATAACTGCTGTTTTCTGAACTTTTCTTGCAGCAAGTGTAATGAGAATTTTTTTTTGTAAAACATTTTCATGGATGCACTGTTAAGCATCAATTTATATACCTTCTTCGATAAAGATTTACTTAATTGAAGGGTGATTCGTTACCATTTCTGGTGCTTTTTCTGCTGGTTATCTCCAGTATTATATTCACTTTCTGGTTTAACAGAAAGCTAAATGTGAAGCCATTTTACAAATAAAATGAGGTTATATTATAAATGGCATGATGCTGGGTGATACGGAGTATCAAAAGTCTAATAAATTTATATGTGTCTCAAAAATCTCCTTGAATAGATAGTTATTTTTTATTACTGTATTTTGCAAATTCTACTTCTTTTTGCCTCCCTGTAATGCAGTGTAACTCTATTTTTGACAGAAATAGAGCACTGCAGTTTTGTACTCAATTTAACTGAGGCAAATGATTAAGCATATTTCGCAGTTCTTCCATAAAGCTTTGTTTTTGTCTCCTCTGTGCTTTACAGAGAGACAACCTCTTGAAATGTGTTCAATGACATTATTTTCTGGCAGCTTGAGTTAATAGCTTGCCACTATAAAGTCCTACTAAGCAGAGTAATGAATACCTATTTTTTCCCCCTTCCATCTGTTGTCAAAGATAAATCAGGTATTCTAAATCAAAAATAGCTGAATCATCTACTAAGTAGGGCTAGAAGTGACTGGAGGATGTGGTCTGAACCAGCAATTAGCTGGTCCATTTGACCTTTAGCTTTTGGCTTTGTGATTGTAACTTTGCCTTTGATTCCACTAGTAAAACTTGTGAAATATATCTTGAATGCTACTTTATTTGACAAGTACTGAAAAATAAGTGGAGTCCATCTGTTTTGTGTTTCATAATGTATTATAGTGTTTTCTGGATGTTCTCAGGAAGGTGAAAGAGGACCTGAAGGGGGGGGTTGTTTGTTTTGAGGGGCTTTTTGGTATTTTTTGAGCCTATGATAAAGCAGCAAGAAGCTCATTGGCTGCTTTTAAAAGATTTCTGAAGACTGATAACATGTGGGAACAGCGACAAATATGTAGACTTAATCAAGTTCTGATAAATCCCAAAAAGAAATGTGTGCCAGAAAAATAAAATTCTTTTTTTGTTTGTTTGTTTAGCATTTTACAGATACCAGAAATGAAAGCGTTCATGGATTTTTATATTTGGCTTTTATTGTGGTAATAGTCGATTATCACATTGGATGTAGCTTGTGAAACTGTTTTTCACAGTAATTTATTACCACTTTAGAGAAATTGTGTGTTATAGCATTGTAATGTTTTAAAACAAAAAACCCTGGGTACTGATGAACTTTGCTGAACTAGGAAACAATAGCTGGATGATCCCATAGTGGTAGCCAGTGAGACTTTTGCTGCTGCTATTGATCTTTTTCTGCACTGTGTTTGGAGATGCACAACATGGAGCTACTGTTAACTAATTTTTATGACATAGAACTTGAGTCCATTTATGCGTGGTTGAAGGAATCTAATAATTTTTGCATATGGACTGACACGTTGGTTTTAAATGTGGTGCAGGTAATTTTCAAATACTATGTATTTGGATCCAGAATAATATTTTTGTATCAAAAATATTGAGAGGACAACTAGCAAACTAATTCTTCATAACCTGCCAAGAGGATAATTCATAAAAAACCTGATTGATGAACAAACCAGGCTGGTATCCCTTTGACGTATTTATATGTTCTCCAACAGAAAAGGCAGGTTGAAATTATTTGAGCTTTTCATTTTTTAGTATCGCATACCTGGACTTCACTTCATCAATAGCCTGAAGGTTGAGTAGGAAAAAAAGTGAAATGGTTCTGTTTCGTTCTTTATTTCCACATAATTTATATCAATTAAATCAAGATCAAGCTACTAACAGTCACGCAGAGTAATACCGAGGTAAGTAATGTATGCTTTGCAGAAGTTTTCTGCATAACTGTTATGAGCGGACAGAGCTGTAGCCTGTGGTGCAGTGTATAAAACCTGATGGATATATTCATATCAGTCTGATGTTAATAGCTTGTCCAAATTAATGACTCAGTGGAAATGCAAAGAAACACTTCAGCAGAGGGACAGGAAATATGTCGGCAGGAATTAATTTACTGAATTTGCAAATTTACACTGTCCTGAAACAGCATTTTAGCTACGATATCTAATATTCCAGTCCTTTACAACTCAGATGTTGACAAATAGATCATATATGTAAACAAAATTATGTATTATAGCATGCAAGAAAAATTATTTAAATTGGTGATTGCAGAAATACTTTTGTAGCAATGTCTGACAGTGTGTTTGGTTTGGATTTTTTTTTTAGCATAGGTTCCTAAAAATACTGAACAGGATGTACTGCACCTGATTCTTATTTGCTTAGACTTATTTTATGAGACTGTCTAAGCTGCTGGCCCCTGAACATTTTACATAGGTTTGCATGCAACTAATGAGTAATTCATAGTTAATTATGCTCATAGATAACTGAAAAATTAAAAATAAAGATAAGAACAATAAGGAATAAACAGTATTACATGTCAAATCATATGTTCCTTTATATTTGTCTATGATATAAAATTACTGATTCTTTCAAATAACAATATTTTCCAAAGGCTGCTTAAAACTCGGGCTTTAATAGCTTTGCTTACAGCTATTCTAACCACAGGACAAGACCTCGTAGATGTATGAGTAGATAGAAGTGGTACTTCTAAAACTGTACCCTAAGTCTTTCTCATTCTGAGATGTCTGATTATGTAGCATTAGAACCAATTTTAAAATGAGTGAATGCTACTGCTAGGCGTGCAGTAAAGGTTATGTTTTGCAAAAAGTCACCTACTAAAATGATGTGATAATTTTAAATAGCAGCCATGTCCTATTTTGATTTTTTAATTTGCCAAACCTTTTCAAGGTTCACGAACCTAGGTAAGTGTTGGTATCCATTCGAGCTGTTGCTAAAGCTCAGGTGTTTAATGAAACATATTTTTAAGCATATAACACAGATGTGTCTTATTCTGATTTTACTGTTGTGTTTCTAATAATCACAGTAATGCTGATGTGGAAAAGCTCATAAATATAAGCTTGCTTGAATGCTAAGTCTTACTAAAGTGCTTAAAAATTAACTAAGTGCGTAAGCGCTTTGCCTGATGAGGTCCTGCATTAACAATTTCACCTCTTGCTTCCTGGCCACCAGCCCTCAGTAGCACTCATCACCACTAGGTGTCCTCTCCTTGTTCTGGTTGTTGCCAACAGCACAAAATACGTGCTGTATGTCTATGGCGTTGAGTCGTTATTGTTGCCTAAATAAAACCACTGTAAGAGAACGCTTGTGTTATCCAGACAACAGAAGACATCTCTTTACTTCAGTAACCTGCTGTTTCTGTGGTAGGTATGCATATATGAATTTTGTTCCCTACAGAAAATCAAACCACATTTTCTTTCCCCTACATCCAGGCAAGAAGTCAAGGTTTTTTGGTCTTCCTTTTGATCACTGGCTGGGGGATTGTGTGGGAAGGGAGAGATGATGACTTAGGTGGGTACTTGGTAGTGTTGGCTGGAAATACTTTACTGATTGTTTTACTCATTTTATTTTACTTTAACAAGATTGTGTCTACAAGACATGGGGTTTTCCTGTTGATGATGTTGTTATACAGTTTAACTTAATTTTTTTAATTAATGGTCTTACGGAAATGGGAGGTGACATAATTTTTTTTATATTATTTATTTTCATTAAGTTTTAATTCCCATCCTCCAAGGACACAGTTTAAAATATGTTTTCTAGGCCCTGTAAAATCGTGTCATTTAATGAAGTACTGCAAATAAGCATACCACTACAGGTTGAGTGGCAATTTTGAAGTAAATTAGCTTAAAGTAGGACACACTTTTTTATTGCCTATTACAGATACAGCAATCAAATATGAGTTGTCTAGCTCACAGGGAGTGAGGGGCTTTGTTAAATAACTTTGGGGGAAAGAAGACGTGGGAAAGTCCACCTTCTCTTACTGGCATAAAGCCTGTGAATTCTGTGACAAAGTCTCTGTGTTGATGTCTTCTGCCTTCTTACCATTAAGAAGGTGGAAGTAGGAGAAAATCCCTATTTCCTGCCAATTTCTGCAGGAAGGAAACACAAAAGCAAGTTTTGCCTTCTTTTGGAAAGTCGTGCTTGGAAAATGCCTGTTATGTATAAATTAGTGAATTTGCATCCTCCCACATAAAGTCTATGGCTGGAGTCAGGTTGTGTGAATCGATGAGAAATATCAAAAGCCCAAGATGTTTGGCACTTTTTTAGCATTTTTTTTTTCCCCCAAGAAGTGTTCCCTAGCGGGACTAAGTAAATATGCAAACCATAGTGAATTATTCATGTTGCAGTTTGAAGTGCAGATCCTTGCTTGCATATGTATGTCTTAGACAACTGACCTCCATTTTATGCTGAACACAGGTGTCTCAGACACCTGTGAGGTTCGGTTGGGCCTTCCTGCTTTTTCTGTAGTCTTTTCTACCAGGTGAGGCTGTTGTGCTCTGTGCTTGGTACGTACTGACCAACTCCACCTCTTGTGTAATCTAGAGGGGAAACCCCCCCCTGCTGTTTGCTTGCAGCTTGAATTACGAAATCTAATAGTGCTGCTTGTTCAACTTAGCTGTGGTGGAAAGTGAGGTCTGTAGCTTCATCAGAGCAGACAGTTGCTCAGCTCAGCTGCCCGGAGGGAATGCATTCCCTTTGTGCCTAGGTGTTGTGCTGGCCGTCAGTTCTACTGGATAGGTCTCGCAGTGCTGTTATTCCTCCCTAAATCAGTTGTGATGTTGGCTAATGGGTAGTTTGTCTCTATGACAGCAGTTGAGAGCAAGGTATTTTTTATCTGCCAGTCATGCCATCATAGAAGGCTATCAGCCTGATCAAGTGTGAATTCCCCTTGGGGAATCCACGTTGACTGGTCCCGATAACCTTCTTTTCCTCCACGTACTTAGAGGTGACCTCGAGAAGGAGCTGTTCCATCATCTTTCCAGGGATGGAGGTGAGGCTGACTGGCCTGTAGTTTCCTGGGTCCCCCTTCTTACCCTTTTTGAAGAGGAGTGACATTGGCTTTCCTCCAATCCTCAGGCACCTCTTCTGTTCTACATGACATTTCAGAGGTGATGGGGAGTGGCTTAGCAATAACATCATCCAGATCCTTCAGCGCTCATGAGTGCATCCTATCAGAACCCAAGGATTTATGGGTGCCCAGTTTGTCTAAATGATCTCTAACCTGATATTTTTCAACAAAGGAAAAGCCTGCCTTTCTCCAGATTTTCTCTTTTACCTCCAGGGGCTGGGGTTCCTGAGAGCCAGCCTTAGCAGTAAAGACTGAAGCAAGCAGGCATTCAGTATCTCCGCCTTCTCTGTATCCTCCATTACCAGGGCACCCACCTCATTCAGCAGTGAGCCCACATTTTCCCTCGTCTTCCTTTTGCTACTGATGTACTTGAAAAAGCTCTTCTCGACTTTTGCCAGATTCAATTCCAAGTGAGCCTTAGCTTTCCTCATTGCATCCCTGCATACTCTGACAATGTGTTAGCCTGTCCCTTAATTCTTACCCATAAGATCTCAACTTGTTTTTCATTGCCTTGGGAGGGTTTGTGTCCAGCGGTATTTCATTAGTGGAGGACAGGCTGCTGATGTGGGCCCTGAAGAAGCTTCGCAAAAGCTCCCCAGGCTCCAGGTTGGCCCCTCCTCAGGTCAAGGCTGAACCAATCAGCTCCTCTACGATAAACATACTTAAGAGGGGAAACCTGTTTGGTGATGGCCTTTTGTTTTGGGAGCTCTTTTGTTTTGGAGGGGGTAGGACAGAGGGAGAGAGACAACTCATGCAGACACCCAGTTTAGTCAGGAAGAAGACAGGAAGGCACACCAGAGCAGCCATTTCCCTTCAGCCCACGGTGAGATGGCAGGCCATATGCAGCCCATGGAAAAACACAAGCTGGAGCAGGGGCCTTGCAGTTCTCAGAGGTCACCGGTGGAGAAAGGTTCCTGGAGAAGGCCGTGACTCCAAGGGAGACCTGTGCAGGGATGGTTTGTGGCTGGGAGAACTGCTGCCTGCAGAAGACCCTGAACACTAGTTGGGGAAGTTCATGGAGGACTGTCTCCTGTGCAGGGGTGCCACCTTGCCACAGGGGAGGACTGTGAGAAATGTTTCCCATGAGGAGGAAGGAGCATCAGGAACAACATAGAGTGGACTGGGACTGATTGCAATGCCTATCTTCTGCCCCCCCTGTACTGCGTAGGGGTAGAAGTGACAAAAGCTGTGTCTGGGGAAGAAGGGAGGGGTGGGGTCAAGATGTGTTTAAGACCCTATTGTTTTTCTCACTCTTACTCTGATTGGATTTGGTAGTGGTTTTGTTGTTTAAGATAAATTGATTTTGTTTCCCCAAGTTGAGTCTGTTGAAATGCCCAGGACCATAATTGGTAAGTGAGCCCTCCCTGTCCTTTGTCCTGACTTTCAAGTCTTTTGTTGTTTTTCCTCCTTCCTTTGCCTCACTGGAGTAGAGAGGGGGGAATGGGCAGGCGGCCGTATGGTGCTTAACTGCCAACAGGGTTTAAGCCACAATGCTCAACACATTTCAGTTGCTTTCTCATGTAAAGAGCAACTCTACCAGCTCGCCTTGCTGCTCGTCTTTCCTCAAAAGTGCGTAGCCATCCATGACAGCATTGCGGTCATGCGAGCTATCCCATCATGTCTCTGCAACTGCAATGAGACCATAGCTCTGTGATGGCCCACAGATCTCCAGGTTTTCCTTTTTATTTCCCATGCTGAGTGTGTTGGTATACAGGCATTTCAAAGAGGTAATTGAGCATTCAGGTTTCCCTGGAGGGGTGCGAGAGGATCCACCATAGCCATACACGCCCCGGAGGTAGCTGGCCTTCTGGGTCTCGTCTTGGAAGGCAGCTAAGGAACATTTATTTCTGCTCTGGTTGGCCTCCCAGTTAGATGTGATGGCATGAGCACTGCCAGTTGGGACCCTGCCCCTTGAATCCTTCAGTTTAAAGCCTACCTCAGGAAATTGGCCAGCTTGCTGCCAAAGATTCCTTTGCCTCTTCTAGGCAGGTGGATTTCATCCCTCCCTAACAGGTTATAGTCATCAAAGAACATCCCATTGTCATAAAAATCAAAACTCTTGTGACAATTCCAGCCACATAGTCAGTAGATGACGTACGTTATTTGTCTGTTTCTGGCTTCCCTCTTTCCTCTAACTGGAGGAACAGATAACTTGGACACCAATATTTTTCACTTGCCCTTCCTGGCTTTATAGTCCTCCTTGATTCTGCCCAGGTGGGTGTAAGTTGGTGCTCTTGAGAAGTCGTGGCACCCTCTCAGCAACGTCTCAGACCTTAGCTCCCAGAAATCAGTGTACCTCTTGTTAATCCCTGTCATGCTGGCAGTTGGATGCCTCAGTGCCCTTTAACAGAAAATCACCCACTACAAGCACTCGTTTGCATGCTGCTTTGGCCGTTTCTTCTTGCAGACTTTGCTTGTGGGTGTCTGTAGGTGCTAAAGCTTCATATCTGTTTTTGGTAGTGATGCTGAAGGGTGGAGACTGAAGCAGGCTGCTGCTTTTTTTGGGTCACCACTTTCACATTAAAAATGCAGTGCAAATGCATTTTCTTTGATGCTGTTGAGGCTGTCGATATTACGTCTTGATAGTGTAGTTCTAGTTTACTAAATATATTTTGCTTATATGGGTAGAACTGAAATGATAGCTAAGATACATAGATAATGCCTAGATTCCAAAATAAAGCATTATACATTTTTAAAGAACATGTGAATCAAAAGATTTTCATAAAAGCAAAAATCAGTCCCATAATATATAGATGTGCAAGCCTGTGTTGTTAAATTTTTTGTTGTCTGTGTTTTGCTAAACAGAGCACCTACTACAAACTTTACTACATTTGTAGTGTTCCAAATGAAAAATTGCAGTGGATCTCATTTCATGTAAACCTTTTTGATTAGATGGAACTATCCATATTTTAACAACAGATGGGTAAATTGTCTTCAGCTGTGCCAATGCTTTTTCATTTATTTAAATTAAAATTATTTATTTGAGAAAAGTGTGTACCATTGCACCTAAAGCATACCTCTGTGAGACATCACAGACCTAGGTGATGACGCATACTCTCAAGTTTTTATTTTTCACTCTTTCTGTGCAACAGTAGGAAAATACACGTAACCAGTAGAGGCAATTGGAAGGCATCCTGTTCCAAGGTCTCCTATTAACAGAATACTGACCGCTGAAGAAGAACAGCATGTTTGTAGAGCAGACAGTTTCTGAAATGCAAGCAAGATATAGAGTATTCTGTTTTTTAATTTCGTACTTACAGTCACTTTTCATGGAAAGAACAATCCATCCCTGTAAAGGAGTATATAGGAATTGTTACGAATGCAGTTTTTTGCTTCATCTTTTTACCCCTATTTAAAGACGGTGCAAACTGGGCTGCCTTTCTTGTGTGCCAAGAGAGTAATTGTGTGGTGGTGATGTTTTCCCGGGAGATAGACCATGTAGAACATAGCCGGAGATAAATTTCCCTGAACTGAAATGTTGAAAGATAGTGTTTTCTTCTTTATATGAGTTTTGTCTGGATTCTATGGTAATGGGACTGTTGCTGGGAGTCTTGTCTGTAGACCCAAGGGGGTGGGGTTCACCACTGCAGTAGCATTTCTCAGTAATTCCAGTCAAACAGTTTTGAAAATTCAGAACTGTGTCAGCCTGTCTTTGAAACTGGAAGTTTTCTAGAAGAAATTTTTTAAGTCTAACTTGTTCGTTATTTTTTAAACCATTCTTGTTTTGCACTTGCTGAAGTTTGCATATGTTACTTCTGTCTGGAGATTTGGAAAAAAGCCCCTTGTTCCTCCATCCTAAGCTTTTAACGCAAGCAGAAAGTCTGCTTAGCTTTCACAGGGTAGTGAACTGATGGATATATCCCATTTCAGGCAAGGGGGGAGGTCGAGGATGTGCAGCCCTCTTGCGAGGCAGAGCTTCTGGCTGCTCACCATGTTGTCCCACTCCCCCCCTGGAGACGAAGAGCCGTCAGAGGAGGTGATGACAGCCAAAGAGCTCTTTTGAGCAGCCATCTCTCTGGATCGTGGTTCACTGTTGGGACACTGAGATACTGCAGAGTCCTTCCTGCGGGGAGTGCATGTGTGGCAAGCTGCCTTCGGTTCCTACAGTGATGAGACAGAAGGGGAAATTGTGAATTGGATTTTTCATTTTTTCCAATGTGTTTTAACAAGAATGACAGTATTAGGATTTGATCTTTGCAGGTTAAACACAATCCAATCAGCCATCTCTGCATTTTCAGCTTTGTATGAATAAGTAACCAGTTCAGAAGGACTGTTTACACTTCTAAATTACTCAGTAATAGTAATTTGACTAAAAGATATTCTGAGCTTGTCACTAATGTCTTCTAAGATCCTTCCCCTCTGCTTGTTTGTGTAATACCTGTAGATCATTGCATATAAAGAAGTCAGTTGAATAAATACCTTAGACTTGCACACAGATTTTAATTTGTCTTGGTATTCTCTTTATGTAGCTGCGAGGACATGTCATCTTTAGAGATTGTTAGGGTTATATTATGGCCATTTTATACTGTCTTAAAAAAGACTTGGAAAATAAATTTTTAGAAGACAAATTTGAAGATGGCTCTCTAGCCTATATGGTAGAATATGCCCAGCTTTCAGATGAAATGGGAGACTTTTAAAAATAATAAAACTTTAATAATATTTAATACTTTATTTATTAAAGAAAGCAACAAGGTGCCCTTACAGGGCATCATTTCTAATTGAAAGCTGAGGAACAAGTTATACTGGAAAAATAAATCAGAAAAATGTATGGGTGTGAACAATTTTAACCCTTGTCTAACATTTGGCTATAAGGAGGATTTAATTTTTAAGTTAAGTGATCATGTATTAAAGAGTGGAAAGATAATTTATTAGATTTCAAGTTGATAGAGTTCTGTGTTCTAGTTTAAGTTCGAAGTTGTCAGTAGTTGTGAACAGCTTTTTAAATAAAAAAACCCCAAACCCTAAACTCTCTTCTCTTGTTGTCTTACACGGAGAACAGTGTGCTGGTGAATTTTGTGGGAGATCATTGCCTCAGGTATCTCAGAAAGGTCTGAGAGGTAGAAAAGGGAGATGCCTGGAGAACTTGTGCTGGGTAGACTAGCAGTCTGCTGTTGGCTTTGTCTGTTTTCCTAGTCTGTCACGTTCCTTAGCTCATGTGGGCATTTTATCAAATAAGACCAGGACTGAAATGATATAGAATTCACCACATCAGTGGGTTGAGGATCATGTTCTGATTTTGATCAAAGCTGACTACCTTCTAATACAATAAAATACCTAAGACACTTCTTGTTTTAAGTAGGTATCTATCTGTTATGGCTCTCATTGAGGACAATGGAATAGTGGTTTAATAGTTTAAAGATTTTGCTTCTTAAGGGTAAAGTCCTAAGTGGTCTCAATTAACCACTTAGGAAGTAAGATGCAACTATATAAACCTATTTAGAGATGGCTGAGGAACTGAGATGGCAGGGCAGAAATGGACTTTCCAACTGCAAGTTATATTTAACAAGTTATTTCTAATGAGTTTATTCCAAATAACCATGACATTATCCCACATATGTAATGTAAGGTTTAAATATAGTTATGACCTGAAAAGAACAGCAAAATAACCTAATTGAGGGACTGTCTGTGCTCCTTGCTTCCAAGCAGAAATGGAGGATGTGATTGAACTGGCTCTCCTCACCATTCTGCACTGGGAACATGTTCTATTTCTCACCATTTGCATCACCCTTAATCCATGTGTATGCTTTGCCATAGCCTTTCCATGTGTCTAGGCTCAAAGAATTTTCCCCTTTGTTACTTACTATCTTCTTAAAATAGCTCTTTTTCCTAGCCTCTCTTCAGAGCCAATAGCGACAGGCTTAGCTATACATCTGCTTACCTTGGTGCCTTGTAGTTGCACTGCCTTTCTATTGGGTAAATGTTGCAACTTGATATTGATATGGCAGGAACTGCTGTCATACGGTGTATTTGGTCATTTCAATCTTGGTTTTGTGTGACAAAACAATATGCAACTGGAGATCCTGCTCTGCATCCAAGTAGGCACTCCTGGGTGAGGAGCCGTGACAACAGAGTCCTGTATAGCATGTGTGTATATGTCTTGTTCATGCATGGGAGGAAACAGCTGTAAAAAACTGAACATGGCTGAGTGGCGAATTATGATATAACTGCTGTAATCTTTGCCAGAACCATTAGCCTTGTACAATTGGGCTGCCTGCAGAAGAGAGGAAAGTTATAACAATTAAAAAAAAAAAGTGATAAAATAATGGTAACTTGAACAAATGTGCATGGGCATATTTATGTGATTGTGTCACCAAGTGTGAAGGCTCCTAATGACATCTTTGTATGTCTGATACAAAGCAAAGAAAATGATCCTATCTGCAATTTTTATCTCTCCAGATTAATTCTCCGTATATCACATTCTCAGTTTACTGTAAGTGGCTGGCAATATGTAAAAGTTCACGACAAACAATCTTTTATCTCCACTAGAAATTGTAAATTTCACTGCTGAGTTCTGCTCATAATTTTAAGATAGTGGCATGCAAGATTTATGGGCAAAACCTGACCCTAAGAGCCAGTGTTGCTTTGCATAATTTAAAATGAATCTGTTTTTTAAGAGTATCTTCTTGAGGGATTTCCAAAACATATTATTGAAAAAAATGTAGTAGTTCTCCTCAGGATGATCAATTCTTCCCTTAATGAAAGACATGAATCTTCACCTGCCTCCAAAATGACTGGGCATCCCCCGTAAGAATTGTTTTCCAGCTGGGGAAATTTAATATCAGATATGTTTTAAAAAGGAAATGGGGAAAAAACAAAACAACACAACAGCTCAAATGTATTTTCAATGGGCAAGCAGTGACTTCTAGAACTGCTGCATTGTTCTGATCACCAAGAAGTTGTAGGATATTGAACCCAAACAAGTAACTTGCGTTTCTCTCACAGGGACTTCCTGATGATCCGAGTGAAACACTGTTTTTCCTTAGCATCAATCATATGAACACTCTTTTCCCCATCGCTTATTTATTTTGTCTATGGCAAAACCAACCTCACCATAAATGTTTGTTTTCTCTTCGTCCTTTTTATTGTATGACAATTTTGGTAACAATTTACAGCTTTGCCCCATGTGTATTTTTATCCATATTGCTGTTAATGTTTACGTATCACAAACATGTATTTTTATTGATCTTCTAAAAATAGTTTTAAAAAACCTCAGTTTGTTTATTGAGGCTCTTAATTGGCATAGTATCTGCCAGGCACTGGAAATGAAAGTGTCAAAATTAGAATTAATATCAACATACGACTTTTTTCACAATAATTATAAAGCAATTTCCAGTAGAACTTTCCATTCTTTCTTTTCATTTAACCTTCCCATTGTTATTCCCATGGAAGTTAGTGAAAATCAGATTAACCAAGATTTTTACATATACTATTTTTCTGTTGTTAACATAAATAATTGACTCACTAGTTGTTATCAACTGTTGTTTAACACTTAAGTAAGTTTATATTTGGGATAGAAGTGTTGGGGTTTTTTACCTCAGCAGGTTGTTTAGAAGTGGTAGCATTTGACAGCAGCTGTACTGGATACTGTCTTTGTGACATAGCAATTCCCAGGCTGTCTGCTTCAGCCAATTGCTAGTGCTCTTTAGGGTGAGAAAGTAATTGTGACAAATTTGGATTTTGCCTTTGGGAAACTCTCCCTCTCTTTTTAAATGTATATAGATCCTTTCAGTAAAATGAACACAGTCTGAAAAACAGCTGAAGACATGAACTCTTCAGCTATAATGTAATTTTAAAACAACATGTGTCTGTGTTGAACAACCTATTTAGAGCTGAAAGTTGAAAACTGTGGTGACAGTACACTGGAATAAATTTGGGGCATTATTTGCTGCTGAGGTATGCAAACATCTTTGTATTTGTCCTCTATTTTAAGATGCTTCATCTAGTCAGTAGATTTCTTCCTCATTTTTGAACCGACAGTGAATGAAAGATAGGCAGTTAAATATTTGGAGTTCAGCACTGAATTGCAAAAAGAAATGTCAAAATTAGAATTTTTAGTTCTTTGTTAGTTATCCAAGTGCAGAATTTTGTTTCTCTTCTCATTTAAGCACATTTGAAACTTATAGTCCCACATGAGTCATGACCATGGTCCTATGGATTTTCCTCCAGATTCTCTAGAATTCTCTGATGTCAATAATATCATGATGCTCTTTCGAAGTGATGATTATCTCATTCAGAATTAGAAAATTTAGCTCAGTAGTGGATTGTCATCTGAGCAGTGCAAAATACTTTCTCACCAATAAAAGATGATAACTTTTTGCTAAGTCATGGAAAGGGGTATAGCTTGAGAAAGGAGCTTCAGGTTTATTATATGTGCTTGAGAGGTCTCATTTTCCTTTAGTTCTCCTTTTTTGATCTTTTGACAGTAAGCTTTTGGAGCAGCAGTACACCTCTAGCTCTACGTTCCAGTGCTAAATATACTCAAAAATGTAGTACTTTATTAATTAGTATGCATGCTAAACCTAGGGAGTAGGAGAGGAGGGGAAAAAAGAAGATCTGCTAAGAGAAGCGGCATGCAACCTCATGCTGCTAGATGATTTTTTTCTTTATTACTGATCCTGTTAACTGCTCCAGTCTAGAAAAGCAGTATCAAAAAGCTCATCTGTGCTATTTTCCTTGTCTACCATCTTTTAGTTAAGCTATGTGAAAACTATACAACTGATACGACTGGTGATAACACAGACCTGTTTGGATCATGTCTGCTACCCTGACATACAGCTTGTAAGCTGAAAACTCCCATGTTTCTCCTCGTTGCAAATACTCATCAGAATCAGCCTGATGATGAAAAAGAAGTAAGACAGGTGGCACCTCACAAGAAAATGTCTGTCTGAATTCCTAAGAGAGAAAGTATATTCAGTGTAACTTCTACTTAATCTGCGAAATAGTGTCTTTATTAATTTTATGTGTAAATATTTTTATTTTATTATATCTCATATTTGTTATTGTGGAAAGAATGGCTCATCTTCACAGAAATCATAACTATGTCTGGATAGTTTAGGCAATTTAGAACACTGGGATCTTATACTGGAAATCACAATGTATGATATTTTCTCTCAAGACTTCTCAAAGACTTACAAGCCTTCAGCAAGCCTTAGCTTAGCTTTTTCTCTATTTTTCCTTAACAGCCATCATTTTTTAATCTGTGTTTACATTTTGGGACTCCAGTTTTGACTGGCATCTCCAGGTTTGCAGTAATATTTATTTCATATAATAATTGAATTATTACTAATTAGAAAGGAATATTCTCAGTGGTCAATTGCCTTGTTCTAATTCCTGGATGTCCGTGAATCTTTGGTTGCCTGGGCTACTTAGGGCAGTTTAGGACAGGGTGGAAGCAGGTTTCTAGCTACCTAGAGGAATTCAGTAAGGTCAGACACACATAGACCCATCAGCGGTAGGCAGCAGCTGAGCTGGACTGTTGTGATCACTGTACTTGGAACTGAAGTGTCGCAAGTGCAGTATTTGCACCATTTCCCCTCTCTGCACGTACAATGTGTTTTGCGTGTGCAGTATTTCAGTTGGTTAGCAGAGTAGGTGGATACTATTTTGTGGCCTGACGTCGTTCTTTTCACTGGATGATTTATGCCTGAAAACGTGATTTAGGAATACAAAGTTATAAATGTGTTTAATATTTTTTAGCATTTTCACATTTCTGATGTTTTAGATGGAAAAAGTTTGTTGAACTGTAGTTTATTTTTAAATTGAGCTACAAATGTACTCTATTGACCTCCAGCTGTTTTTTCACACTGAGGAATATACTTCCAGTCATTTATCCTCAATATCTTTTCAGTCTTCCATGTCTTCCTCTGTGTCATGTAAGCGTCATGGGGGAACAGAAAGCCTGAGCTCTGTTCTTGCAGGCAGTGGCTGTGGAGGGTCAGAGCCTGTTACTAAATTTTTATCTCTGAGTCCCTCAAGTCTGTTTCCATAGCTAAAGATGCAAAACACAACAGGTTTTTGTGACAGTTTTTACTTAGACAGTACAAATAAGCATAGCAAGAAGACATATGCTTCAGTTTCTTTTCTTACAGTTGGAAACAAAAATCAGAAAACCAGTTTTCTAAAGTTGTCACATTTGGTGATTTAAATAGAGTATTTTTGCAAGCCATCCCAGATGAAAGCCACCGAATGTAGAGTTGTTCCATCATCAACTTTATTCCCTGTTAAAAATTTTCCCCTATAATAGCAGTGCTTAGTTTTATAAATAGAAGCAAACCCAAGGGAGTCCACTATATTGTCCACTTATGTCTTGAATAAAGAAAGCAGAAGACTGGGAATACCTTCCCTCCTTGTCTGAAGGACTTCAGGCAGGTCTGGCATGAGACTAGGTTTGCATGGGCACACTGCCCTTCCTGACCTGAGGCGACTCCTTGTGCCAGACTGAGTGCCTAATGGAGTGTGTGGCTCTGCTCTCATGGTGGAAGCGCTCATACTGATGGAGAGGCAGCACAGATACATGTGAGTTTCATGGAATGACTGGTTCATGAGACACACAGAAAGGGCAATGCCCTTTCCTATCGACTAGCTGTCAGCAGATCCAGGGTCCCCATTATGACTCTTAACAGCACCATCTGAAGTGTCCATCTCTCAAAAATTGGGCAGGGAGCCCAGACACCCATTAAGCACTGGAGAGCAAACTTCAAAATACGGACCTTAGACTTGGCTATTAGAGCAATCTCTTAGCCAGTGATAGTGTTGAAAATTTATTTGTGTACAGAAGAAATAAAGTGTATGACCTAGAGAGAACGAAAAGGTGAAGCTCAATTTGTTTTGTCTTGCAATATTTTGAATTCAGTAATCCAGTCTGTTTATCTCAAATGAGTTCAAATGAGGCTGCCATGGTGAAAATTAGAAAATTTTCCATGTTACTGATGGAAAGTCTAGATTATTCTCAAGACTTACCTTGCTGGTTGTTTCTTTCATTTGCAAGAGGATAAACAGATAGGGGGTCTTTTAAAATATGGAACAGAACAACAAATACAACCTTTTCGAACTTTTTAAGTTGCTCTTCAGTGTAAGTGTAAAGCATGTAACTGGCATAGTCAGTTGCAGTTCTAAGGCTGTGCCAGAGCTTTACAAGGGTACTGCTAACATTCAGTTAACTTAGATGATGTTCTCAGAATATTTCTGAAGTAGCAGGCAAAGAATAATAATGTAGGATTCTACCCCTCCACAGTGATTTCCATGGCAGATCAAGTATTTGAGTACTTGAGTTATGCATTCTGTGTCATGCATTATGAAAGAATTTTCATAGATTTCTTGGCTATGGCTATAGCTGACTAGTGTTAGTCGATGAACACTACTATATAGGTAGAAGAAAATCAATTATAGTAGCTTTTAAATGGATAGAGACATTTCGAAATCATCAGATGATGCTTGGTGACTTCATCTTCCTCCTGGTAGAAAGAGTAATGAGAGAAACTATTGGTAACTGAAAAATTATAAAAGGTGGTCGAACGTTGACACAGATCTGCTACTCTGGTAACTTATCAGTATCAGAAGAAACAGTGAGCCAAAATGGCTCAGAAAAATGCGGTATTATGTTTTAAAAAGCTAAGGTAAAAATCTGCATAACTTCAGAGAAATACCTGATGTGGCATATCTTTTATTTTACACTGTTCTTCAAAAGGTATTTCTACCCTACCTAACTGTTTTGTAATTCATAGTACTGTCTTTGCTGGCATGTAAAAATATTGTACTCTGCCTTTTATTCATGAGAAGTGCACCAGCGTCAGTAAAGGTGCATCTGTTCTAAGTTAATGTTTCTTTCACTGTTTACGATTTCTTCCACTGAAATCCAGTTTCAAATGCAGTTTCCATTGCATCATGATTATGCACTTCTGCTGTGACTGTGGGTGATTTTGCCTGTATCATGCACCATCAACAACTTGTAAGGTTTTTTTTTTCCTCCCGCAAAATGACATCTATTCTGGGTTCCTGATTTGTCACACTTTTCCTTCATTCCTTGAAGGTGTTAGGAATGAGTTTTCTCAAAGTAGACATCCAAATCTGAGATTCCTAAAATCAGTAGACAGATGAAGGTTCTCCTTTCTTCACAGTTACTTGTTTGCTGTGGTGTCTTTGACATGTAAAACCGTATCATAAAGTACAAGGTTGTATTGTCCTGTCTCAGCCGATTGCTAGACAGTCAGCACATTCTAAATTGGCAACCAGTAGGAGTTTGGCGTTATCAGGGTAATGCAGACGATTGGCTTATAATCTTGACATAGTTGACAGCAATCCAGAATATATACTATATATATATATACACACACTATTGCTCACAATTAATTGTTGTATCAGTGATTTTCTTAGTGCTACAGCACCATTCTTCCACAAAGGGTTACAGATTCTCTTTGTTCTATGCCCTTTAGGTATGCCATTGATAAGAAGTTGTGAGACTCAGCTGTGGCCAAAAAGGATCACTAAAACATTCTTTTTCTTTGCGGTGCAGATTAGGTATCACAGATCCTTAATCCATCAGTATTCACATATCTTTATCCTGTCACATACTTTATCCTCTTTCTTCCTGGAAGATCGCTGGAGTTGCACCACACTTTGTACCTAACAGGAAGCAGGTCTTTAAGAACTGGAATAGGCTGTTAGAAACAAGCCGTTCTTGATGCATTGCTGGTCTTGCTCCCTGGTGCCCATGCCAGGCCTAGTGTTAAATCCATGTTCTACAGATTTCAGATTGCTGCAGTTTGAAAGGCTAGTAGATTATACTCTTGTGGCATTTGAGTGCAACTGGTAGGGAACTGCTGTATGCCTTGCAGATCACCCGTTGTATACTTTCTATTTCTGGTTCTGTGAGTGCTGTCTAATGCTAGCCATTACAATACTGTTTCTTAAGTCTTATTTCTTAAGGTACTTTGAACTAGTTTCTTCATTTTTTTCATTTTCTTCCTCCAGAAGTAGTATGCAACATGAATTGTCTTATTTTGGTATGGTTTCTTATTATTCATTGAAGACCTTCTAAAGAAATGCAAGTATTATTGACATTGTGAAATGTTCAGTTCTGATGGGGAGCATCATTGTTTCCAACAGTCTTCATTTTGGAGCATTTGACAGACTTAGGTTTCAGAGCTGAAACATGGAATCCTTTGAAGACAGTTTGGAGGCTTGAATTTGATTATAGGCAATTGTAGAGAGAAGATAGGCTTTATGTTCTATTAATAACCTGTATTTCTGAGGAGATATATCACCTGCCATGTACTATTTCAAAAAGAGCTTTTTCAAAGTTTTCCAACACAAGTTTTGTTGAGCCTGAGGTCTTTTTTACTTGACAACACCTTAAATTCAGTGATCCTATATATTCAAGATACAATTATGAGTGAATTCCATGCATAATTTTATAGTGAAGGAGGGGACACTGGGAAACTCCCAAGAGGTCTGTCTGCTGTAGCACCTCCCACTAGAGTGAGGGAACTCCAGGATTTCCTTGAAGATGTTTCATGATATGATTTTTAATTTTTGATTCCATGAGTGATAGAAAAACAATGCAAAATGCAACTGTGCTGGGTAGCTATGAGACCAGCAACCTTTACTTTCTTGAAAAACTAAAACTAACTTGTTTAGGCCTGGATGTTATTTTGTCCACCTTTTTATTTCCTTTGGGAGAAGGCAGTAGGGAGGTTTCTCTAATCAACGAAAGGAAAATTCCACTGTTAGGCTATTAAATATTCCTTATCCATTAGTAGGGATTTTCTTCTCTTGTTCTGCTTTTCTTATGTACCACAGACAATTCCAGTAACAGCAGTAGCAATGTCTGACCTTGTGCTGTAACACACTCAAGTGACATGCCAATCTTGCCTTCATTTTGGCAGTAATAAGTTAAGGCTCTAGGATAATTAGAGCTGACATTTTCTGCAAATGTGTTTTCAACAGAGGATGCCAATTCATGGTTGCTGAAAGTAGTAATAATAATAATAATATTTTTTTTTAAAAAGTGTGATTCTACCAACGACAGCTTTTAAATGAGGAAGAACCTCAGATCTGAATGCTTTTCATCAAAGAAGGCGAGGGAGTGGGGTTGGGGGAAGAGAGAGAGGGGGAGAGAGGGAAAGGTGCCGTAAAGAATAATGTTCAGTAAATGAGAAAAGTCATCTAGAGCATTGGAGAATCAGATAATGTCCTCACTCAGCTATGCTCCTATACTCCCTAGTGTACAGTCCAAATTATCAGATGACTATCTTCTCCCTTTTTGATCTGCTGAAGTAGTTCCATGGTCTGGCCTCTAGGCTGCACAGTGAGAAATGAGTTCCTATTTGTTTCTTCATTTATTGCAAAAGTGCCTTGGACATGTTGCAGTGCATGTACCAATGTTTGTGTTTTGTTTGAAGTTGTAGAGGCTTTGGGGATGAGAAGAACCTTTCCTGCTTGTTCCTGAAGATAAGCAGATTTTATGTCTGCATCTTATTCCAAAATTTCAATGTCAGATTGAAACCTAGTATGTTTAATATTTTTTCTGCACTGGTGTTTCCAGCTTATTTCCATTGAAAATCAACTTCTCCGTTTGCCTTTCTGAGCCTTGCCACTTGTCACATTACTGTAAGGTGTTTATAACCACCAGTGACAGAATAGGTGGAAGCAGTTGCTTTTAAAGTGTCAGTGCTGGCAGCTCATGTAAAGGTAATATTAACAGTGCTATAAAACTGCTGCTCATTGCTGAGAAAACGGTCAATGCCAATGCACTTTAACAGTTCTGTTTCTCTCTATTATTAGTCAGCTCTGTAAGGTGACCAGGCTTTTTGATATATGTTGCAATGGAATGTTTGTTTACTAATAGCCCTTCATATCTAAGCAAATTGCTGTTCAGATAAACTGCATCATCAAATTTTCAGAAGTGTTCTCAATTCCATTGGGCTTGATATTATTTGATTGCTGGTACAAAAGAGATAAAGAGCCTATTTGAAAAGTCAGAGAAGAGTCCATTTGCTTTCTTCAGCATGCAGCTAGAAAAAAAGAAAAAGGAGACTTGCTTCAACCACTGTTATTGGGAAATATGTCTTTTGTTCACCACCATCCTCCCGAAAATGCTGGAAAAAGTGATCTTTCATTTCCAAAGAAATGTGTTTCCCAATATGAAATATTTTTTTTTTTAATCGGATCTACTATTGAGTCACATAAAACTGTAACAGATTTTTATGAAGACTAAGATTGGTATCCATGCATTTGCTGAAATATAATGACTGGTTTTCAGGAACAGATAAAACCATTATGCTGCCTTTTTGATTTGTTACTGTCTGGCTTTTACTTTTCAATTGCAGCATACATTATCTACTCCTTTTCTCATCTTAAGGTCTGTATACCCTCTCTTCTCTTTGAAACAGTAAAAAGCTAATAATATGGAAAGCACAAAAATTACAGTGGAAGTGATATTTAGGGACAACTTGTGATACCTAATATTTACGCCCTTGCTTGTGCCAAGGAATTTGTTTCAGAACGGGTTTTAAAACCATCCAAAAAGCTGTGCCCCCAAATGCATAATTCACCTTGACCCCAGTATGGTTGGGAAAATAATGTGAGACACAGAGACCAGGGTAGTGTAAGATTCTGCCATTCAACTCACTCTGTACCAAGGTGGTTCAGGCGTATGTCCTGTGAGACGGAGGCAGTTCTTTCAGCCTGAAACAGGGCCCCGCCTCCATCACCATGAAATAATGTATGTACTGAACTATTATATAAAAGCTAGTGATATTGTCATTACAGCCAGTGACACTAAGAGTCCCTTATTAATTCTGCGAGACTAGCTTCCCATGGTTTGTGTTAGGCTGCTTTGAGAAGCAGCCTAATACCAAAGTGGTCTTCAGAGATTTAGAAGAAGAAACAGTTACTTGTTAAAAATATTCAAACTGTTTCAAGTTGAAAGTCATCATTAAGCTGTATGGGTTGTCACCAAACCTTACAAATCTTGACATTTTATTATCACCTTCAAAGAACCTAAGGAAATAGGCAGCAGTGGGACTTTATTCTTCATAAATTTATTCAGCAGTTTAGGTTTTAGGTCATGTCCATAACCACTCTGAATTTTATTTAATTTCATTTACAGTGACAACTACCCTGCCACCGTATAGAGGTCTGTGGGGTATTTCTGGAGCATGCTGGAGTCTGCTCTCTGCTATATTGTTAGTTTTAGTTTGATGGCAAATAAACTGAAAATTATGTAAAGTTGGAAAACCAAAGTATGTGTTTAGTTAAGGTTAAACGATGTCTTTATTAAGTCACCGTGCTTTAAATATAGCTAATTTCTACCTTCGTGTGTTCTGCTTGACACTAGTTACCATCATCTACGTAATATTTTTGATTGTCCTTCGAGTACACTTTACCTGCATGGAATAGGAGGTCTTTCAGCTACATTTTGCACAAGCTCCGCTGGTGTGACATCTCGCTGTGATGAGGCAGTGGGCTCTGTGACAGGGTGAAAGCATATGATCTTTGTTTGACAACTGGTAAGAGTCAGTGGGAGAGGGTAAGCCTATTTGACTGCATCCTTGAGGGATTTTTTGTAAAATGGACCGTTTTCTTGTTGTAAGACCTTTTAGTAGTTTGATCCTCATTTAACACCGGGCTCCATTCACTTCTCTGTTAAGCTGCTAAACTAATCCTAAAATGCAGGAACTAAAGATTGATAATTTCTAATTAATAAGATGGAAGCTGTTCATGAAGATAGCAACATGAAAGCTTTTGGGAAAATAACTGATCTTTCCACAGAAAAAGAATCTGGTATTGTTTGACATTTAAGGCCTAATTTTATCACATCCATTACTTCAGTTGTGAACTTCATCATTCATCAGTTTTCCAGTAGATGGAATAAAATCCTTGTGTTTTGATGTTGTGGAGGAATAAGTGAAATGGATATGAATAAACTGAACATACTCATCAGTATTTTCATAGAAGTAACTAAAATACATCAGCTTATTAAGAGACATTGGAAAGAATCATATGATCTAGTTTTAGTATTGCCTGATTCAAATGGTTAAACAAAATCTAGGCTCCCAAATGATGATATTCTAGTCTAATAATGGATTTAAATGATGTATCACAAGACTGCGAGATGAAAAAATCTGATATCACAAGCAGTACAGTGAAATTGCAAGAGCACACAACAAAGACTTGCTTCAGTTTTCGTATTAGAATGGATAATACAATCTATGCCCTTGTCTCGGCTAAGTAGGACAAAGACAGTCACATCTTATACAATCCATTGACAAGTTCTTAAGACATCTTGCATCAAATGGCATTCTATATTTGTTCATTAATAGCACTATAGTGCTACCTGAAATAATTTATTTGATGTTAGAAGTCACATTGTTTCAGATGCAGCAGGAGTCTGTCCAAGGTTGTTAGCTGCTAGCGAGGCCAATGGAGGGTATCCTGTTGGCCTATTTAGTTAACTCTAAAGATGTTTTTCCCTAATATCCTTATGATATTTCTATTTGTATACAGTATTACAAGGTAGATAACATGTATTTGGTCTAATAAAGACTACTAATTACAGGCAAAACTGAACAAACCAAGCATGATGATAAAGCAGTACAGAACAATTAACAATAAACATATCCCTGTGTACCAGCAGCTGAAACACATTCTTCTCGATAATTTTACTGGTAGAGTCAATGGAGTGGCACCGATAAGGCTTACTGCCTCTCAGTGGAAGTAGGAAAATTATGTAGTAATTGTATGCACATTTTTAATAAGGAATAAGAAACACAAGGTCAGGTTGCAGCAACAACTTTGGAGGAGCAGTGCCAATTATTTGCTCTGTGTCAGAGTTAATTTTTTTTCTACCAGTGTACTGCTCTTCCAGCATGTCAGAAAAAAATGTAGACTTACATTTTTTCTGGACTAACACAGAAGAAACATAGGGAATATGACTGATTGTTCACTTATTTTCAAGCCAGCACGCCTATGGTTTTCTTAGAAGACAAAGGAAAAGGGAAAAGGAGGTATCATTCTGTAGGCAAAAGAGAGATTAGTCTGTCTAATACATATCTAATCTATGGCACATTAGAATGACAAAATTAAGCTGCTGTTATTTTTTTTGTAACCATTCAAATAGTGTAGGCTACATTTAGAATGCATAAGTACATACATTTTGTCTCAGAAATTTGTTGAACACTCTCACTTTTTGTAGTGTATGCACTGGTTTTTAATTAGTATTTCAAATCACATGTGAACATACACTATTGTTGTTTACTTTGCACTTATTACTTGCAAAGTTTTTAAACAAATACATGACTCTAAAGTGTACAATACTCTATTCTGAGACACAAAACATGTTTTTATGATTCTGAAAGTAGTCAAAGGTAATTTTCTAAGCAATGCTGAGTTTATAAATAAAAAAACGAAGGAACATGCTTGTGTGTATCATAGGAAAAAGCTGTGCAAGATGTAGAGAGGCTTGTGGGGTGTCCATCTGTTTTCCTCTGCCTGAGACAAGCCAAAATTCCTCTTCCACAGTGCTTCAGTAGAAGCGTCATAGATTTCCAGGTTACAGAGCTATAAATTACTTTTCATCCTTAGTGTTGTTGTATTGTAGTCTGTTACTACCTTACATACATTTTATTGGAAACTCTCTTTTCATGTGGAATAATTCCTGGGTTCTTTATTGCTTCTTCAAGTAAATGAAGCTGATTCTTGATGTACTAATTTCCTCATCTGTTAATGATTCCAGAAATGCTACTTTTCTTATTTAATGCCTGACTGTGCTTGGTTACACTACAGTGCAAATTTGAGTTACTGAGTTACACAACTAATAGATGAGATGGGACCCGCTGCTGTGTGAAGAGCAAACTTGTTACGATATAAGCATGTCTGCTTGCTTAACGATTCTGACATAGAGATTAGTCAATTTTTCCTCTAGATTAATATTAAGCAGACAAAACTGATTTTCCCTGTTCACTATTTACATCGTATTTTTCCAAATTTATTGAGTACAAACTGTTTGCTGGATTATTTCTGAAAGCAATTATTCATCTGCTGGAACAGAAAGTGAAGCTGGTCCTCAAATTTCAGCTGATTTTGACTGAGCAAATGGGTCATGTGCTCTTGTGTCATATTTCTGGTACATAAATACCAGCTATAAATAACAATTCTGTTTTCTAGTGTTCTCTAGTATGAACTTAAAATGCCGTGCGTTGGCAATTGATCCCTGCAGTGCAGAGAGATGGCTGTGAATAGAAGTGAAATGGATTTGACAGAAAAGCAACATTAATATTCCTTATTTGTCAGTATTCACCTGGTTATAGACATGATGATCATACTGCAGCCATTAATTCGTACTTGTCTTTTCAATCCCTGTGACACCACATTAATGTATTAACTTCACTAACCTTTTCAGAACCCCTGTAGTTTTTGAAATTGTAAATAAAAAAATAAAAACTGCTTCAAATATCCTTGCTCTGACACTGCCTTCCCAAAGTGCTTTTTCAGGAGGGTACTTAGAGGAATGCTATCATAATCCATGCTTCTCTTGCTGCAGCATCATACCCTGAAAGCAGGCAGGCTGTGGCACTGAGGAGGTATTCCAAAGATGTCATGAGTCATTTGGGGGAAAACAAAAGCAATCTGTGCATTGAAGACTACCAGCACTACTGGAGGGCACCCAAGTTTTCAGGAACAGGACAATTCCTATGTTTTATTCTGTTTTGACTCCGTTTCCCTAACAGTTTTTCATTTCCTTCTAATTTGTTTATGCAAGTAGAAATCTGAGTCCTGACTCACTCTGCTAAACTTCATGTTTTATTGCTGATTTATCATTCTGACTCACCTTGAGTCCAGAAAGTCTAGTTTGGCCGTTTATTATGCCTTAGCTAAATTTTGAATCTTGAATTCTGTAGAGCAGGGACTGTTTTCTTTTGCTGTCTGTAAAATACCAGCACAGTTGTGTACTGGTGTTCAGCCGGGATTTGCAGGGACTACGATAATATAATAAATAACTGCTATTAATAACTTGATCTGCATTCCAGTAGCTCACTTGCTGAGATATCACTGTAACCTCCAAGGTTAATAGTTGTTACTATTTATTTTCTATTCGTCTTAGTGCCCAGAGATTCAAGCCACAATCGAAGCTGCATGGACACGTGCAGTAAAAGTCATCTGATGAAATGTAGATGTCTGCTTCTGGGAAACCTTCAGCCTTCTATAAAATTAGCATAGTAAAATGGCTGGGATTTGCTGTTTGCCTCTTGTCAAATTCAGTACTTTCATCTACAGGTTTTTTTGGTTTTAGGCACAACATCTATATGCTTCTTGTAAGAACATTTGCTTTAATTTAGTTATTTCTGCAAGAAAACTAACGAAGTTGCTATTTGAAATAGAAAATGTGAGTAGTGTAATCACTGAGTTTGTAAGGTATAGAATCATAGCATTGTTTAGGTTGGAAGGGACCTTAAAGATCATCTAGTTTCAATCTGCCTGCCATGGGCAGGGACTCCTTCCGCTAGACCAGGTTGCTCAAAGGCCCATCCAGCCTGGCCTTGAACACTTCCAGGGTGTTCCAGGGATGGGGCATCCACAAATTACCTGGACAACCTGTTCCGGTGTCTCACCACCTTCACATAATATAATTTCTTCCTAATATCTAATCTAAATCTACCTTTTTTCAGTTTCAACTGATTACTCCTTGACCTATCACTGCATCACCTTGTAAGAAGTCCCTCTCTGGCTTTCTTGTAGGTCTGCTTTAGATACTGGAAAACTGCTACAAAGTCTCCCTGGAGCCTTCTTCAGGCTGAACAACACCAGCACTCTCAGTCTGTTCTCATAGCTGAGGTGCTCCAGCCTCCTGATCATCTTTGTGCCCCTCCTCTGGAGGTCCATGTCTTTTTTTATGCTGGGGGCCCCAGACCTGGACACAGCTGTAAGGTCTCCCCAGAGCCTTCACTTCTCTAGGCTAAACAACCCCAGCTTTCTTAGCCTTTATTCACAGGAGAGGTGTTCCAGCTCTCTGATCGTATTTGTGGCCTTCCTCTAGATGTACTCCAACAAGTCCATGCTTTTCCTGTACTGAGGACCCCAGAGCTAGATTCAGATGGGATCTCATGAGAGCAGAGTAGAGGGGAAGAATCATCTCCCTCAACCTGCTGGTCAAACTACTTTTGATGCAGCCCAGCACATGGTTGGGTTTCTGGGCCGCAAGTGAGCATTACCACTTACGTTGAGCTTCTCATCAGGCAATACTTCCAAGTTCTTCTCCTCAGGGCTGCTCTCAATCCATTCTCTACCCAGCCTGTGTCTGTCCTTGGGATTGCCCTAACCCTTGTGCAGGACCTTGCACTTGGCCTCGTTGAA
>NW_010388807.1:3854-4371 GCF_000710305.1 Buceros rhinoceros silvestris | reverse complement strand
CCCCCCAAACACGCTTCTGTGCTTAATCCCACGCGAGATGTCCACCAAGCTGCACCCAGGGGAACCCTGCTCGCAGCCTGCCCTCGCTCCCTTCACATGCACGAGCTTTCACAGGTCCCTCTGCTGCTTCTCACCTCTCGGGGAGCGTGGGCCCACCCAGGAAGGTGCCACAGAGCACCCCCCAAACACGCTTCTGTGCTTAATCCCACGCGAGATGTCCACCAAGCTGCACCCAGGGGAACCCTGCTCGCAGCCTGCCCTCGCTCCCTTCACATGCACGAGCTTTCACAGGTCCCTCTGCTGCTTCTCACCTCTCGGGGAGCGTGGGCCCACCCAGGAAGGTGCCACAGAGCAGAGTGCTCAGCCTCTTGAACCCGAAGGCAGCGGTGGGGAGCGGAATCAAGGCCCCGTAGTCCACGGGGAAACACTGAGCGAGCGGCTGCACCACTGAGGGGTGCACAAGTCTACGGGGATCCACCCAAGGGTGCTGAGGGGGCTGGTGGAAGCGCTCTCCAAG
>NW_010388807.1:3162-3729 GCF_000710305.1 Buceros rhinoceros silvestris | reverse complement strand
ACCCAAGGGGGCTGAGGTGCCTGGTGGAAGAGCTCTCCAAGCCACCTCCCCTCATTCCCCAGCCGCCCTGGCTAGCGGGGCAGGTTCCAATCAACTGCAGGTTAACAAATGTGACGCCCATCTGCAAGAAGGGCCGGAAGGAGGACCCAGGGAACGACAGGGCTGTCAGCCCGACCTCGGTGCCAGGGAAAGTCAAGGAGCGGATCATCTCGAGTGCCGTCACTCGGCATGTAGGAGACAACCAGGGGATCAGGCCCCATCAGCGTGGGGTCATGAAGAGCAAGTCCTGTTTGATCAACTTGATGTCCTTCATTGACAAGGTGGCCCACAGAGCGGAGAGGGGAAGAGCTGTGGCCATTGTTTGCTTGGGCTTTAGTCAGGCCTTTGACACGTTTCCCACAGCATTCTCCTGCAGAAACTGGCTGCCCGTGGCCTGGGTGGGTGGACACTGCACTGGATCCAAAACTGGCTGCTGGCCGGGCCCAGAGAGCAGTGGGGACTGGAGTCCAATCCAGCTGGTGGCCGGTCACCAGTGGTGTCCCCCAGGGCTCCGTGCTGGGGCCTGTC
>NW_010388807.1:0-2769 GCF_000710305.1 Buceros rhinoceros silvestris | reverse complement strand
CGCAGGTGCAGGGCAGGGATTGACCCTCTGTACTGGGCACTGGTGAGGCCACACCTTGAGTCCTGCGTCCAGTTTTGGGCCCCTCACTTCAAGGAGGACGTTGAGGTGCTTGAGTTGCCCTGTTCAGAGAAAGGCAACAAGGCTGTGGAAGGGTCTAGAGAGCAAGTCTTATGAGGAGCGGCTGAGGGACCTGGGAATGTTTAGTCTGGAGAAGAGGAGGCTCAGGGGGGGCCTTATCGCTCTCTACAACTGCCTGTCAGGAGGTTGGAACAAGGTCGGGGTTGGTCTTTTCTCCCATGTGACAAGTGACAGGATGAGAGGGAATGGCCTCAAGTTGTGCCAGGGGAAATTTAGGTTCAGATCTGAAACAAAAATCTAGCAGGGATGTAGTGTATTAATCAATATGAATATGTGAGACACAGAAGTGAGGACAAAATGCAGCGAAAAATGTGAAAGAAGGGAAGAAAAAATGATTTATCTTTTTTAATATAGATCACCAAGACCATTCATTATAGCTGCCAAGAGGTTTGAATATCGCAGAACCGTGGGTAAAATTACAATCCCTCAAAAATACTACAGTAAAAAATCACTACAATAAGAAAGAAGATCACCTGGAATGCACTTGGACACGGTTTAGGGACCCTGGCAGTGCACAGGGAACAGCTGGACTTGGTGATCTTCCAGCCAGATGATTCTGGGATTCTGCGATCACAGCCCTACTCTGATTCCACTGCTAAACTGCTGGTGGTGGTGGCGTTCCAATGAAATTTTTTTGTTTCCCCAAGGCGAGTCTATCTTTCGCCGTGGCGGTAACTGGTGTCTGAGCCCTCCCTGCCCTTGTCTCCATCCTCTTGTTGTGTTTTCTCCTCCCTGTCCCACTGATGGGGGTGGGAGTGAGCCAGCGCTGCAGGGTGCTCAGTGTCAGCTGGGTGGGTCCAAACCAACCCCCCACACGGCAGCAGTGAGGGAGGGGTGCCCACAGCCACAGCTGGGGACACAGAGCTGTCCCAGGAAGGTGACAGGAGACAGACCGACCTTCACCCCCCTAAGAAAGCCACACCTCAAGCAGCACATGGGCTATGCCCCACGTTACCCCCGCCCTGCTCAGCCCACCTCCCTGCGGGACCCACAGCTGCAGCCCCCCCAGCTCAGGGCTGGGCCAGGCAGAGGTGCGCCCCGCTGCAGAGTGTTCAGGACACGTGGACGCATTCCCCTCCCATTGCCCTTTAATGGTGCCATAAAACCAACATGAAATCAAGGAAAGTGCCTGTGGTGGGCGCAGTCCTGCAGGGAGCCGGCCAGCAGCAGTGTGGGGTGCAGCCTGCGCCCCAGACAGGCAGGATGGGGGCACAGAGGGTGGCATACCAGCCCCACCAGCAACATTTGGCACCCAGCACCCACTGGGAGGGTCCCCGTGCGGGCGGGCAGTAGGCTCCGCCCAGCCCCAGAGGTTCCGGTGCTGACGGTCGTGGACACTCGTCTGCCTCTTGTGAGCAGCGGAGCCTGGCCCGGAGGGATCTGCACTGGTGGCTGCTGGTGCCCGGTGCCAGGCAGGGGCACCAGGAACAAGGTGCAGAGCTCCAGGCCACCTCCACCGCCAGTTCTGGGAGGCAGAGGCATTGCCCTGAAGCTCAAGCAGGGGCAGAGGAGCCTCTGCATTATGCTGGCCAAATTAACCTGAGATTGCAGCCACCGCAAGGCTGGCGAGCCAGCCTGTGTGGCATGGCTGGGGTCCTGGAAAGTGGCAGTCCCAAAGGAGGACCCCGGCCCCAAGTCCTGGGGGAGCCGGTGGGACCAAGGCTGGTCTCAGGCATCGGTCCTGGTGCTTGCCACCGGCGAGGACTCCGTGCTGGCAGGAGGGGGCTGCAACACGATGGGGATCTGCGCATCTGGAAGAGAAGAGCTGCTGCTCAGTGGCTGAGCCCCATCCCATGGTGCTGGTGAGCTGGTATCTGGAATGTCCCAACAGCCCCATGAAGGCTCCCACAGACCAAGGCCATGCGGGAGTGTCCCCTGCCCCACAGAAACCCACAGGTCACCCACTGGTAGTCCCTGCAGACACCAGTATGGCCAGTGTCCAGGGAACAAAGCCAGCCTGGAGCATGGCCGCTCCCCCACACTCCCTGTCCCAGAGGGCACCAGTCTACGTGTCTCTCAGCTGCAGACCTGCAAAGGTACTTCAGGGGGCCCTTGCCCAGGGACAAACAAGGAAGGAGACGGCACTGCTGTGGCTGTCTCCATCACTAGCTCAGGTCTGGGCGGGAAACACCAAGGGGTGGCTGTTAAGCAAGAGCTGCAGCCAAGTGCGATCCAAGCCTCAAGCAAGAGCTCCATCCCCACTCTGTGAGATGGGATGGGGGGGATGAGATGGAGGTGAGGAATGGGACAGGGGTAGCTTCCCTGGAGCCCCACACAGGACAAAGCCAGGTTTTCTCAGCCACCGGGGCTCGAGGAGACGCAGCCAGCTCAACTCACCACCATCTTCTGCATGCATCTGCTCCTCCAGGTCCTTGGGGTCAACGTACTTGTAGGACTCATCCTCCTTTGGAGGGCCGCAGGTTCCACAGCAAAAGAAGCAGCAGCAGCAGCAACAGCAGCAGGTCAGAGCTCCACAGCACAGAGCCAGGGCCTGCAGAGGAAGAGACAGCAGCCCCGTGAGCCCACCGGGGCCATGCCAGGCACCAGGACAGCGCCACAGGACAGCCAGGCCAGGGCCAGCGCTCACCCGGAACCACCACTTGGACATGAGGAAGTAATGCTTGACGGCAT
>NW_010388806.1:115860-116512 GCF_000710305.1 Buceros rhinoceros silvestris | reverse complement strand
TTACGTATTAAAAAAATATATAAAATATATAAATAAATATATAACATTCACAAGAGTATACTACCTGCTCACCTGCTGTCTAGCTGTAGGGGTCTACGATCCTTCACAGGTCTATTACACTGGATGAAATCACGTATGTTCCAGACCTGGATGTTGCTATGTTGCTAACTGGTTGATTATTTCCTTTGTCCTCTGCTTTGTGCCATGCTCAGGCCTGCTATGGGTAAAGAACAGGGTTTTAGTTTGTGAATGATAAACAATATGAGTTAAGAGTCCTATGTACACATGTGTATTCAAATACGCTCTTTGTCCCCAGCAGCAGAGAAGGTCTAGAGCGGGAAGTCCCTTCCTGTGCTCTCCTCTCTCCATCAGGGTATTTGCTACTTCTCTTTGCAATGTGCTGCAGTCATCCTCCATGCGAAAGGGCTCTGTTGACTGTCCCTTAGTGGTCAGGCAAGCTCAGCAGGTTGCAAAATCACAGGAAGAAAGTCAGCAGCTTTTCAGCTCCTCCCGTAAAAGAAAGGTTTTATCTTTAACCGCATTTACCAATGCTATCTCTTGCTACAACATTTAATTTGTGTCTCTCACCTTTACTGCTATATTTTATCTTCACACACTCATTCCAGTCTCTTGACAGTTCGCAGATGCCATT
>NW_010388806.1:114859-115762 GCF_000710305.1 Buceros rhinoceros silvestris | reverse complement strand
TTCCTGCTCTAATCAGGCAGTTAAAAATCATGGTTACGGGTATAGAGAGTCCTGAGCACCAAGCTCACGTGACAGCAAGTCTGCAGATTCTGCTCTGTCTTGCGTCCGCGGAGCAGATGCTCGCTGACGTGCAGCAGGCCTCCTCCAGACTAAAGGCATGTTCTTTAGGATGGCGCTGGCAGTACTGAAAAATGGATGCGCTACAAGTCCTGAGACTGAACATGGCTTCTGCACATACACCAATTCTTGGGCCTCTCTAACCAGAAATTATTTCATGGGAACAAAGTCAAGCCCTTCATCACCTTTTATAGCGACATGTAAGATTTTGTTAAATTGCAAATTTTAGCCGAAAGGTAATTATATAATCACTCACCTGCTTCAAAGAGCTTTCCTAACCACAGAATCCATTGAAAGTGGTGTTTCAGATATTACCCTTTCCCTGCATCCCAACAGGCCTCAGGACTTACAACTACATTATCCTGACAGGATCACCTACTTGTATTTCTGGTTTACTTACAGTCTTATTTTTAATCCTGCTGTCTATTGTAGAACTTGAGGACACACCAGATCAGTCACTTCCGGTTCAGTGTGTGACTGCTCTGTACTTTTGTCCAGCTTACCTCCAGTTATGAATTAAAATTACTTCAGCTTCTTTAATTTTCATCCTACTGGCAATAGAAATTTAAGTTTTCACATCGGGGATGATGACTTTCGCATGAGCATTGCCACAGCCACCTACCTCTTGGTGTAGCAGTAACTTCCTCATTCAAATCTAGAGGATGAGTGTATTTCCTTCTACTAATCTAGAGAATGAGTCCTGGCAAGAGAATGGTAAAGAGATGTTTTTTTAAAAAAGATTTATGAAAAGGAAAAAACCTAAAATATTTATAAGCAGAGTGAAAA